>NC_137677.1:41413846-41568846 GCF_963989245.1 Nansenia antarctica
TTATTTGAGATTTTTTTCTGGACATAATAATGTACCAAAATCAGTACGTCACGTCCAAAGGCTGCTTTTGCTGACTTCATCAACTGTCACTCATTAACTAAGCGAACAACTGAGGCATGGGGACTAACGACGGGGCGTCTATCTCTGGCAGTGACAGAGTGGTTTGTCAGCCATATTGCCAATAGAGAGGAGCAAAGAGAGAGGAGGCATGGCGAGGCACTGTGAGCCAGTGGGGGGCGGGGGGGAGACAGATGGTGGCTGGGGCATTTTGGACCCAGGCCCTCTGGAACTGTGACTGAAGCAGTGACCAAAAAAAACCGACTCTGGGTTCTGTTGTGCTAATTCAGCCAACTCGATTAGCATAATTGCTTGTCTCATTGTTCTTCTGTTCTGTCCTCTTGAACTTGGGCTCATTTGCTCCAAACTCTTTGGTCTTTATTCCTATCCCATACATAAGGACTTGAGGAAGGACTTGAGGAATCTTTTATCTCTACTAGATCTAACCACCAGCATGAAGACCAATGTGCTGCTAGACAAGTTGCAGACCCATAATACTCACAATACTTTAACCAGAATGCATATAAACATCTCAATGTTCATAGGAGGATAACCAATCAAATAAGCCATTTTAAACTAAATAGTGTGAAAATCGTTTGCTAACTGTCTGGAGGATAAACCTTGAATTACACATTGACTGGGTTTACATGTACACTATATTCCTGTATTAAGCAGCATATGCTCAATATTCCGACTGGGCAAGAGTCATGTAAACACGTACCGAGCCCGCTTAAGGCCATATTCCGATTCGGCAATATTCCGATTAAGACCACTGGCATATGCCTGTTCGAATCGAAATATTGTGACAAGTAAACACATTAAGCAGCATATGACCATTTTCGGAATATTCAGTTATGTCTGCGCATGCTTGATTCTCCTCGAGCATGCAATCCTGGGTTGTGTTGTTGCTAGGGACATAAGAAGAAGAAGACTGGATGAGACTGATCAGAAGAAGATCACAGCGGAGCTAGAGAAGTGCACAAACCCCCTCAACGAACAGCATCCAAGCGTCTATAACATCTGCAATGGACAAGTGGCGTCTGACACAGTGAATGTTCAGGATGCACTGGCCATCGGGAGTGAGCAGAGCAAGCAGTTCTCCTCTTCGCTATGCAGTGACTTCCACACAGCCATAAAGAAGAAAGTAAAATCAATGGAGGCACTCAAGAAGGCAGTCGTTGTCAAATCCATCTATGATGTTGAGACGCTGTTCAGTCGACTGTTGGTCCTGGGGCAGCAGCGCAGCGTGGATTTAGCCGACATCTTCCAGTTGGAGCTGAGTCCAGTCCCTACAGCCCTACAAGAAGGTCAACAAGGCCGTGCTTGTCAAGTGTCTTGGTGTGTCTGTCAAGACTTCACCTGCTCCAGACATGGTGCTGGTTGATGCCGGCCAGCTGCTGTATACCATGTCGTCTGGCCAAGAAAATTGTCCTGTTCGACAGGTACGAATTGTCCTGTTCTTCACAATTCCATGAATAAGACTCTGCTCAACAACATCCTATGCAGCTACCCCCATCCACACAACACTGAGCTTGTCAACAAGCTGGATTGTGTCGTCACCCATCCTGAGGCAGACATCACCCTCTGCAGTTACATGCTGAAGGCAGTGGCGGACGGCGCAAAGACCATCCGCGTCCTCAGTGACGACACGGATGTCTTCGTCCTCCTGGTGTACTGGACATCAAGGAAGCAGGTTTTCGCAAAAGTTCAAATGGAAAAGTGGAATGGTGATGTCCTGGATGTCAACGAAACGGTTAGGCCCCACAAAATGCAGCCAGCTTCTCAGTCTCCATGCGCTGTCGGGCTGCGATACAGTGTCGTACCCCTTTGGAAAGGGAAAGCAGTCAGCGCTCAAGCTCCTGGAGACAGATAAACCAGGTCTTGATCAATTGCTTGGACAGCCTGAGGTGACCCACGCTCAGCTCAAGGCGACAGCTGACAGCTTCTTCTTACACTTCTACGGACAGAAGAGCTGTACAACAATGAATGCTACTCATGCTCACTTTTACCGCAGCCGTAAGAAGCCTCCGCCACTGAAGAAACTGCTGCCGACTGATAACAATCTGCAGCTGCATGTGCTTCTTTTTTTTTTTTTTTTTTTCAGATTTTATCCCTTTTTCACCCAATTTGGTAGCCAATTTAACCCAACTTAGCATCCAATTATCCCCTGCCTATTGCATAGGATCCGCCGCACGACCCCGTGGCCGGCAGTCCCAGAAGAGGCCGCCAGGCAGACTAGCTGACTGGCTCCTCGAGCCCAGCACCGTTATTCCGGCTCCCAGGGGGCGGTGTTGCGCGACGGATCCTAGTCCAGAAATACTCCTATACCGCCCTCGGAAGCGGCCGCCCAATATGCCGCTTCCCGTGTGCCTCGGCCATATCTGGATCTGGCGAGCCGGGATACGAACCCCGGCCCCGGTGGGCAGCATGCACTAGTGGGGCTGCATGTGCTTCGAGCTCACCTTCAGATGCTATTGTGGAACCTGCAAGTGCGAGGGAGGACTCATTTGCTGTAGTCCTTTCACCAGCAAGCAGATGGACATCGAAGATGACGAAGGCGAGCTAGGTATAGATGATGAGGAGGAGGAGTTTGCGACCACTGATGGCTGGTAATTATTATTTATAATTCTAATATTCTTTCCAGTAAAATAAAAAATAAAAAAGATGTGATTTTCCTGATTTCTTGTGAAATTTGAACTAGGCTATTAGGACTAGACCTAATATGACCTTGAATTGACCCCATGTCAAAATAATGACTCCAGATATGGCAGCGGCCGCCATCTTGAATTGTGAAAAAGGTTGCACAAGTAGCAACATTTCCATTTGGCAACTTGACTAACATCTAGATACACTCGTTCACCATTTCTTCTCGCTCTTGTCTTCCAATGTTGAGGACAAAGTGGATCAGCAGGAGACGAGTGTTGTAGTTCAATTGTGGTTCAAAAGCGCAAGTAGGAGAACACAATAACGGAGGACTTTGTTGGAAAAAAGCATTATGGCTTAGCTGTGGGTTAACGCCCACTCAACGACCACAACCAAGCTACTAACACTAACTATCAAAATGTAATGTATATTCTGATGATGTTTAGGCCAGCAGAGAAGGCCTTGCTGGCCCTGACGGCCCACCACCAACTGAGTTGCGCATGTAAACACCGCAGCGCATGTAAACACCTTATTTGGAATATTAAAATAACCGGAATATTGACCTTAATCGGAATATGGTGTGCATGTAAACGCAGTCATTGATAAGGTGATAGGTCATTTCTCAGGTCCTTACCCAGACAGTATGTCATGCATCCCTTGTTTTTGGTGGTGTCCAACAACTAACAAAATACTTTTGATTTCTGAGTTAGTAGAGTCAGCTCAACTCAGATTTCATATTATAGTAGTACCACCGTGCAATGGTCACCTAGCTTCGTTTTTCAGTAGTTCAATCTGTCATTGAGCTCCAATTACAAATGATTCAACTGTCTTTAGTATCAATCAATCAATCAATCACTGGATCAATCACTATCAATTAGTTAATTCGTTACTCAGTCAACCTAAAACTCATCCATTTGTCAATTGCCTCACCACTATACACATCTACACTATAGAAGCTTATCATCATTTGCTAATAGCCTGCAGGAAAATCACTATGGGAATGACATGTTGTAGGTAGAGTACTGAGAGTAGAGTAGTACTTAACCTTAGTAGTATTAATCCCAGTGAGAACATTCATTTTCTGCAGGACGGAAGGACTACATTTAAAAACAAACAGTGGATATAAAAACACAGTAAACAACAAACAATAAATGATAGACAAGACACACCCATAAGCTAATATTTACAACTAGGAAACAGGGATCAACCAAGCAGAAAAGTGTGATACATCAACCTGCAGCAACAGACTACGGTAAATAATTAAAACATCGGAAAGCTGCAGGGATAAAATCCCTCCTGAATCTCACCACAGAGCACCTCTGTAACGTTAGGTGTCTACTCAAGGTGCTCTGCTGCCGCTTCATAAAACACTGCAGGGCAGTGACGTCGTTAGGCCTGGGCATCCGGGGCTCTAGCCCTGAATGTTTTATGAATAGCCCCGGATCTCCGGATCCTGTAAGAAGAAAAAAAATAGGTAAAAAAAGTCACCATCTACCACATTGCCATCGATTTAGCGACATCGATTGGGCTGGGCTAAGCCCCCAATGTTTCAAGATCCTAACAACGCCTCTGCTGTAGGTGGTGGGCTTCCTGACTGACTCTTGGCTGGATGTTCAGCACCCTCCTCCTCTCAACTATGACCTCAAGGGGGGAGGCAAGGAAAATAAATCACCTATGTCCACCTATTAGGCCTACAGCCTATTTCAAATACGTGATATCTGCATACAAAATACAAGCATTATATACAATGCTTGGATACAAAGCATTATATTAGGCCCATACAGGCTAATGACCTATACCAATAAATGCAAGTTTCTATTCCATAGCGAGCCAACATGGCCAACTTCCAAGTTAATTTCACCATCATCACATTTCTCCACTTGAAGCTCAATAATGTCATACTGGGAAAATTCAGAGAAAGAGAATAGAAATGTCTATTGTCAATAGAAATGTTTGTCACAGTGAGTAAAGCAGATTTACCACAAAAAAAGCACAAGCCCTGAAGCTAGCACTAAGAACCGACCTCTGCCCCCACTGCACCCTACGGTAACTAGCCACCTAAATGACTGCCTCTTCCGGCTAAGTTGATGGGGGTGGCTGTGGCGCAGGACGTAGAGCCAGCGTCTAACGATCGCAAGGTTGGCAGATTGGCGTTTCGAACCCCGGCTGACCACATGTCGAGGTGTCCTGCAAGACACTGAAGCCCAAATTGCTGGCCGGCGTCTTGCATGGTAGCTGGTGTCAATGCCGCCATTGGTGTGTGAATGTGTGTTTGAATGGGTGAATGAGAGGCCATTGTAAAGCGCTTTGGAATAAGGCGCTATATAACCCTCTCCCCCTCCCCTTCCCATGTGTCCCCAGCACTACCTTAATTAGGCCCCTATACTTTCTTTTATTTATTTTTTGTTTATTTTTATTATTACTACTCTATCTTTTCAGTTTGTAACGCGTCTTTGAGTGTCTAGAAAAATGCTATATAAGTCTAATGTATTATTATTATTATTATTATTATTATTATTATTATTATTATAAGTCAGTCCACTAACCATTTACCATTATTACGACAACACACAACAAGCCATACACAACATCATACATCAATAACAACTGAGAATAACGTATCATTTAGCTTAACTCCTGCAGTGAGGAGGAGAAAACCACGTTAACACACCCTCACTGTAGATGAACAACCTCTAGATAAGCTGGTTCTGGTTACCTAGCGCGCTACGGCTGTGACATGATGGTCCTGTCCGGACACACGTTGAGCAACAAACGAAAACATCTTGCAGATAATTGGCTTATGCTGCAAAGGAAGGAAGTTTAAGATTTTTGCTTTATGCTTGGATCTCTCATATATAATGTTGTATCAAGTGTACTCAACAATGATTGGCCAATTTTCCCCCCTGGCCTCCCTTTGGCGTTATGACCAGAGGGCCTGTAGGTCAGCAGAGAGGGGCAGGGGGAGCTGGAGGAATGGTAAATGGACATAGCGCTTTTATCCAAAGCGCGTTATTACAGCCTCTCATTCACCCAGTCACACACACATTCACACACACATTCACACACCAATGGCGGCAAGCTACCATGCAAGGCGCCGGCCCGCTCACTGGGAGCAATTTGGGGTTCAGTGTCTTGCCCAAGGATACTTTGACATGTGGCCAGCCGGGGCTTGAACCACCGATCTGCCAACCTTGCGATCATTAGACGGCGGCTATACCTCCTGCGCCACAGCCGCCCCACATGCACCTCCACATTGAAATGAATAGTAACACACTAAATTGCAGAACATTTAGAGATATAAAGAATGATTCATTTTATTTTCACTTGGCAACAATTGCAGGTAGGCTGAACCTCCCTTGCCTCCAGCCCAGCAGTCGCCATTTCCCCATGCATCATGAAGCGAAGAGCTGGCATGTACTGTGGCTTGATTTTAACATCCAACAATTCCATTCAAATTCAAAACTTTTTTTTTGGTGAAGCATTTGATTTAGTTAGAAGATGAAAATGTACAAAAAGGCCAGTCCAGTCTGTTAACCAAACATTCCATATCCCGTATGAAAACAGAAAATCAGGCTATCAGTCTGTAAATGAGAGGAATTCTCCAACAGCAACAGCGTTTTTGGACCCAGAGCGAGACGATGAACTTTGTTATATCGTAGTGATTTGACCGAGCTTATGTCATTAATCTTCCACTCTAATAACAGGGGAGCATTGATTGATTGCCATCTATTTCTGTTGCTATGGTGATGCCAGAGGTCATCTCCAAATGGAAGTCTCGATTGATGCAGCTTGAATAGAGTACACCGCAGGGACTTCAGAGTGACCTCAGCAGCGGAAGTACCTCTTCACTTGACCTACAGATTTCACATAATAACTGTTTGTAAGCATTCAGACCCTCTCCATCCTCTCATCTCTCTCTTTCAAATTATATGACGATAATGAGAAGCATGCAGTACCACTCGAGTAGAATGTAGAAAACATAGTTTGATGTAGAGGAATGATTTATTGACTGGCTTCTTCTGTGGTGTAATGTTTCCTTGTTAACTGTTCACATATGGAAATGAGCATATGGGGGGGACATACTCACACTCACACACACAAAGACACACACACACACACACTTGCCCAATTAAGGCAATGTGTATCTTGGCCCATGGGAGGAACAATTTATGTACCATAGCACTGCTCATCTCTGGCACAGCATTGTAATATAGCAGAGCACTGTGAAAATCTGAATCGTAATTCATAATTCATAATTGTCATAATTGGTCATTATGTTTGTTGACTGTGTAATATGAGCAAACAATATACACAGTAAATCCATTGTAATGGATCCTCCCTGTCTTTCGTGAGGAATCCATAAACTGGATGGGAAACATTAACCAAGCCTGTCACCGTTTTCCTAGGTACACTCATAGCTCCGAGGCAAACCGTAAACTAAAGACTTCACAGAGCAACTTGCGAGAACAATAAAAACCCTTCTCTTTATGGAAAACCCACGGGTTGGGACTGGGAGGGTGTGTCTGTGTGTTTGTACCAGGTGGGTGGCTAGGCAGGCAAAAACTCTCTCCGACTTGGAAAAAACAACTTGCTGGAATGTCAGGCACAAACTGTCCAGATCTGTTCTCACAAGTTACCTCCCCCGCACACCTGAGATCAACTTTGTCGTTGTGCGCCCATACCTCTGTTCTGAGGTGCTTTCATTGACTCGTCCCTTTTTTTAATTGAACATTTTCCATTATAATGTTAACCGTTTATGATAACAGTTATAATGTTCATGTTGTTATTGTACTTTTAAGACATACATACTCTTATTTTTAAGTTATACTATTCCAAACCTTTTCAGTGCGGGTTGGACACAGTGGACACCGTGGAGAGGAGGACACTGGCTGCCCCTGACTTAGCTTCCTTTCCTCAGACCTAGCTTCCTTTCCTCAGACCTAGCTTCCTTTCCTCAGACCTAGCTTCCTTTCCTCAGACCTGGCTTCCTTTCCTCAGACCTAGATTCCTTTCCTACATGACCAATGATCAGAAAGCCGTCTGGGAGGACACCATCTCGCCGTCTGGGAGGACACTCATGCATTCACTCACAGTGGCCAGCGGCACTGCAGACAAGATAGAGAGACAAACAGAGGAAGCTGTCACACTTAGAGCCTCTGCTAAAAATGATTCAGTTCCCCTCCTATTATCTCAGCTGTACTGTGTGGTGTGGACTTTCATTGCTTAATAGGTTACGCAACACATTACAGCAGAAGGCATTGTGAGGAACAGCCAGGGAGCAAATCCACAGATTATGTTCAAAGCATCCCCTGCACCGGGTCTTTGTGTTTAAGTGAGCAGAGCACTAAGAGCTCTGTTGAATATGGGATGATGTAAGCTTACACCCATTCAGGAAATCAAATGCTGACATTAGCGCTCATCACAAATTTCTGAGTTGCTTGTAAGGTTCTCCAGTTTGTTTGCTTGCCTTAATCCAAGGAAATGTGTTCCGAATAAATATTTAGTTAAAAACAGGTCATCAACTAAATTCATCCATCCATCTCATAGATGAAAAACGCTATTCCGTTGTTTTATTCTCCATGGCCAACTTGATCTGAACAGCACACAGCACACAGCACACAGCACACAGCACACAGCATACAGCACACAGAACCATGCCCTGTATAAGTAATAAGACAGTAAAAACAGTGACAGTGATTTTTACTCATTGTAAACGTTTGGATTTTAAATCAAACAATTACTATGCGGTTAAAGTACTCTCAGCTTTTACATAACAGCATTTGTGTTCATATTTGTTTCACCATTTAGAATTGTTATTTTATTTTAATTCTTTTTATTCATAATCCCACTATTTCAGGGAACCCAAAGTAATAGTACAGGTTTTGTCCAAATGAAGCACTCATGTTTACTATTTGGTCGACAATCCTGCAGCCCATTGACCCCACATGGGAAGAAACGTAATTTTTGACCCTGAAAAACTTTATAGCAGTATATTTAGGGTTTTTGTCTAAATAAGGAAGCGCCATCCAATGAATTTTGCTTGTCCTCGAGCAGACAAAATGTGTCTGTTTTCAGCAGTTAATGTAGGCTGGTTCTCGTGGCAGCTATGCATGCCACTATGCTTCACAGATTAGGTGGTATTGTGTAAATCTTGTGAAGATACTTTGTGATATATTTTGACACACACATAAACTGTATATAATGTATAGACCTGTAGAATGTGTCTTATTACACACATTCATGCCTGTGGGGGTTACACCTTTTTTAGGCCATTGTTGCATTCCTAAAGGGAGGTTTTATGAGTTTGTCTTACAAGTCACATGATCATTCCTTTGTGTGAATGATCACATGTTCAAGATGGCCTCCCTTCCTGTGACCCGGCCCCCTGACCTTTAACCTGAAGTGACACCAACCCCTTTTCACACCTTGACCATCTCTAAGTAATGTGATAGGCCTGTATAGATGCCTTGTCATAGACTTGTACTTGCATATCATTGAGGATATTTAATGTGTGAACAAAGGAAAATTCCCTCTTTTTGTCCTTCACCACCAGTTGAGCAGAAGCTCTCCCAGCATCAGAGAGGAGTGCTGTAATCTGTAATTGTAACTTTGATTTAATAAATAGTTTCAGACCTCAGAAGTTTTACTCGTGATCTATTTCAACCAAATTATTTTAAGTTAATAAACACCAAAATGTCTTTCGAAACACTTTGCTCTTTCAATCAAATCAAATCAAATCAAATCAAATTTTATTTGTATCACTCGGGTACATGATAATATTCATATTAAACGTCAAAAGATCTGCAGGTGTTTTGGTACTTTCTAACAAAGTGTAACCCGACCCTCCTTTTTGAGGGTAACTAGTGGTTTGCACCTTGCAGTGAAGCCTCTATCGTTCGGCTGATGACATAGGTGACAACTGCCAATGAAAAGGGCTACCTGTAGGCAAAATCATTTTTCTGTTTTTTACATGTGCTTAAACTACAGATTGTAAGCTTTCAAATGATGCATCATACATTGAAATCGGAAACAAATTGAAGACGACATGAGTATTTGAAAGTTGCTACACCTGAAATCACTAAGCACAGAAAATCCCCATCAAAGATAATGAATCCCCATCAAACAACAAGAAACGAAGTCATTGTGTTATAGATTACACTTATTTAATGAACGTAAAACTGTTCGGAAAAATAACGAGTGGGTACTTCACAACTTCGAGTTGAATGTTAGCTAAAAAAACGAAAATCTGAAAAAAAGAAAAAAAAAACGTTCAAGACGAATTTCACATCTTTCTCATTTCCGAGAGGTGTCTGTTTACATCAAATTGTGACACTGTGTGGATGGTAGTCTCTGACACAGTCACTCCTACCTCCTGGAGAGTGATCCTGATCTGTGGCACAGTGGTTTTAGTTTTTTTCTTAATATGGTGAGCATTCTAATGTCATCCACAGTCTTCCTTGGGATGCTTTTTAATGATGTACCAAACTGTTGATTTTGACAAGCCTAAGGTTCTGACAATTTTTATTTTTTTTTTAAATTCTCACCGATTTTACAGCCTATTAATGGCTTCCTTGACTTTTATCAACACCTCTTTGGTCCTCATGTTAACAGATACCAATAGCAGACTCCAATGGCAAACACAAAGCCTAGAAGAGACATTGAGAGCTCTCATGCACCAATGATGTAATGGAACACACCTAACTTACCAGACACAAGCCAATACTTTTGGTGCCCTGAAATAAGGGGACGAGGTATAAAAAAGTGTCATTTCTAAATGGTGCAATCAGCATGTACACAAACACCCTCAAATAAAAGCTGGGAATCCAGTACGTTTTGGATTTCAAATCCAAGCCTTTGGAGTATTGAGCCAAAAGAAGAGAAAAATCCTTCACTGTCCCATTACTTACGCAAAGGCACTGTATGTGCTCACACATAAAGACATTTGCAAAAGCCAGACTGCTATGTAGACATTGCATGCATGTGCCTGGGGCCGTGAGGCCGGCAGTTAACCTCAGGAATGAGAACCATCTCGGAAATGAATCTGGCAAAGTGAAGGGCGGGGGGGAACCGAGGCATCTGTGGTACACTTAATCACACAGGATGCCGTCCCCATTGATTGCGGTTGCGGTCAGAGACACGGGGTTCGCAGGCTATAGCGTGTTCCACAGTTATAATGCAGTCTGCATGATGCTACTGTACTGATGCTTCTAGCCTAGCAACATTCTGCTTAGCGTGCTTCTTAGACATCATGCGATGTGAGAAAATGACAAATCATGCAAACACTGGAAGGTGATAATGATGGTGCAGGGCTTCGGTCCGCCTCAGCAGAATTGAGACCTCCTGACTCCTAGACAACATCCCTCTCAACAGCTGCTCCCAGTCTCAGCCAAGAGGACAAACACACAGAGTTCCATTTGAACTGTTCACAATAAACAATGAGAGAGGGGAATCTGGATTGTGCGCTGTTGTTTTGGTGTTGTAACCCAGGAGACAGACGTAAACGAGACAAGTAGGTGCACGTGTCTACGGAGAGAAGGACCCTAAATGAACTCCCTCTGATTACATTGGGCCCCTAGGAACTGAACTGGAACTACTGATTCTAACTACTTACCTGCCCAGGCAATGTTGATGCCCGTCAAAGGGGGCAACCGCACAACAAACCATCAGAGTCAACGGAAGAAGGATTTAATCACAAACCCTGTCTTGGCGGGGTCATTTTTATTTGACCGACATCCATGTTTATAGTTCAGTTTGTGTTCATAGAGAACTCATTATTGTTTATAGTTCAGTTTATGTACATAGAGAACTCATTATTGTTTTGCTTGCCATGGCTTCCAACTTGTTGGAATCTGCAAGATTTAAACTTGTTTGAAGTTCTATGTTTTAGTTCTATGTTGGTGGTGGATCCTTTTATGTTTGGTACCAGAAGTGCATATGTCCTCTCTGGTCCTCATTAACTTCGAGTTAGCATTAGAGTTCCAACCTGTATAATAAGGGATTGGTTCAAATCATGCTGCAGGGCCAATAACTTGTTGTAGCCTTAACCAGTGTCAGTCAAGCCTGACAATAATATTATGTGTATGATATAAATGTACCAAAACAATTTTTAACGAAAAATGCAGTTATTAACCGGAAAAAAGCTCTAATGAACTACAGTACATTTCCCTTGCTGTGTTGCTACGGTGCTGAGTCTCCGCACACACTACACACCTGTTCATCATGACCCTCTCTCCAACGTGCTAAATCATCGCCAAACTAAAAAGTTATGAACAGCTGCATACATCTTGCATGATCTTGCATGATCTAGCATGTCATTTGTTTCATAGTTTTTTACATTTAAGATTGTAATCTTAGTGTGCTTTTGAAGTATTATTTAATTCACTTTAAAATATGAAAGTATAAGTATTAGAAATATATTATATATTAAGTATAAGTATATAAAAGTACACTTCAAAAGATATGAAATTAAAGTATACTTTCAGAAAGTATAGTAGTAATACATTTTCCAGGGATGGAAATAAAGTGTATAAGTATAAGAAAGTACAAGAAAGTATAAGAAAAACAATTCGTAGTATTAGTTTGCATCTTGTACATACCAGAGGTGGGACCCAAAGGCATATGAGTTTATTATGAGTTTAGAAGAGTTTATTAAGGTAACAATGCTGATAGGGATGGGCAGGTGGATCATCAGGCAGGTAAAGTGATCGTCAGACAGGCAGGGGTCAGGCAGGAGGAGGGTAGTCAGGCAGGAGGGTAGTCAGGCGGGAGGGTAGTCAGGCAGTAGGGTAGTCAGGCAGTAGGGTAGTCAGGCAGGAGGGTAGTCAGGGAGGAGGGTAGTCAGGCAGGAGGGTAGTCAGGCAGGAGGGTAGTCAGGCGGTAGGGTAGTCAGGCAGACAGGAGGGTAGTCAGGCGGTAGGGTAGTCAGGCGGTAGGGTAGTCAGGCAGGAGGGTAGTCAGGCAGGAGGGTAGTCAGGCAGGAGGGTAGTCAGGCAGGAGGGTAGTCAGGCAGGAGGGTAGTCAGGCAGGAGGGTAGTCAGGCGGTAGGGTAGTCAGGCAGGAGGGTAGTCAGGCAGGAGGGTAGTCAGGCGGTAGGGTAGTCAGGCAGGAGGGTAGTCAGGCGGTAGGGTAGTCAGGCAGGAGGGTAGTCAGGCAGGCAGGAGGGTAGTCAGGCAGGAGGGTAGTCAGGCAGGAGGGTAGTCAGGCAGGAGGGTAGTCAGGCAGGAGGGTAGTCAGGCAGGAGGGTAGTCAGGCAGTAGGGTAGTCAGGCAGGCAGGAGGGTAGTCAGGCAGGCAGTAGGGTAGTCAGGCGGTAGGGTAGTCAGGCAGGAGGGTAGTCAGGCGGTAGGGTAGTCAGGCAGGAGGGTAGTCAGGCAGGCAGGAGGGTAGTCAGGCAGGAGGGTAGTCAGGCAGGAGGGTAGTCAGGCAGGAGGGTAGTCAGGCAGGAGGGTAGTCAGGCAGGCAGGAGGGTAGTCAGGCAGGAGGGTAGTCAGGCAGGAGGGTAGTCAGGCAGGCAGGAGGGTAGTCAGGCAGGAGGGTAGTCAGGCAGTAGGGTAGTCAGGCAGGAGGGTAGTCAGGCAGGCAGGAGGGTAGTCAGGCGGTAGGGTAGTCAGGCGGTAGGGTAGTCAGGCGGTAGGGTAGTCAGGTAGGAGGGTAGTCAGGCAGGAGGGTAGTCAGGCAGACAGGAGGGTAGTCACTAGTCAGGCGGTAGGGTAGTCAGGCAGGCAGGAGGGTAGTCAGTCGGTAGGGTAGTCAGGCAGTAGGGTAGTCAGGCAGGAGGGTAGTCAGGCAGGAGGGTAGTCAGGCAGGAGGGTAGTCAGGCAGGAGGGTAGTCAGGCAGGAGGGTAGTCAGGCAGGAGGGTAGTCAGGCAGTAGGGTAGGCAGGCAGGAGGGTAGTCAGGCAGGAGGGTAGTCAGGCAGGAGGGTAGTCAGGCAGGAGGGTAGTCAGGCAGGAGGGTAGTCAGGCAGGCAGGAGGGTAGTCAGGCAGGAGGGTAGTCAGGCAGGAGGGTAGTCAGGTAGGAGGGTAGTCAGGCAGGAGGGTAGTCAGGCAGGAGGGTAGTCAGGCAGGAGGGTAGTCAGGTAGTAGGGTAGTGTTAGAGCAAATTATTCAATAATGGCAGCCTGTTTCGTTTCAAGATGTATAAGAAAAGATATTTAATATTCTTCTGCAGAAGGAGGAAGTTTACAGGTCCGTCAGACGTATCTGAACGTTTCAAAGTTCCTCCCAAAAAGTGATGATCATTCATTACATGTCAGTATTTATACAATTCAGGTTTCCACAGGTAAGGGGTCCGCCCTCGGGTGAGGTTTAGACCAATCATGAGCAAGGGGTGTGAGTTTGTACATGGATGAAGATGATTGGGATGAAGGTCGGCCCCCACTTTCTCCTAGGGAGACAAAGGTGAAAACGGAACACAATAGCCACAAACTGGTTCAGTCTGGTCCCAGAGCACCGGGTCTGGGGAACACAAAAGCCCAAAACTGCTCCAGATGGTCGAGGGCAATCAGGTCTTTGTAATCATTCAAATGCAGTGGTGTGCCGTCAGGGCCAGCAAGGCCTTCTCTGCTGGCCTAAACATCATCAGAATATACATTTTATTTTAATATATTTTTTCCACAAATATGTATTAATGATTCCCCATAGTCTATTCTCTTCATTTCATAGCTTTCCTCTTGGTTGCGCTGCTTCCAGTCTCCGATTGAGATTTGGAGGGCTGGCCTTTATGTTAGAGCTTTTATCCAATCAAAATGTGTTGCCAGGGGGCTCCAAAATCTGCCCGCCTGCACAATAAATCGTGCCGCGGATACGACCTGTAACTTAACGTTGAACGAGAACACCTGTGGCGTTCCTAGTGGAAACCTACGTAGATTTCGAGTTGGTGAGCAATAGCAACAACGGCGCCTGCTGTAAGGCTCAATGATGTCAGCACCCAGCACGTCTTTTGATTGGATACGCACTATTGATACGCACTATTGATATTCACTATTGAGATGCGTAACTATGCCGGTAGATGTGGGATTTTTGAACACCTTTGGGGACACGCGAGTGGATTTACAGCTCAACGAACAAGTGTCACCCTTTCGTTGACTGATCGATAATACTGATCGATTGTGTCCTGTTTTTGGGTAAACAATAACTTTCATTTAGGGGACAGGATGAAAGCGCAGAGTCCACAAACAGAGGAAACTACGTTGAGCTTTTCTTGCTGAAAACAACCCAGATTTACATTACCACCTGTCCACAAACAAAGTGTTTACTGGGACGTCAGGCAAAATACAAAACGACCTGATTTTTGCTATTGCTGAAGTGATGGGAGAAGAGATCAAAATGGAGATTAAAAAGGCACCCTTTGTCGCTATTATGGTGGACGAGACGACAGACGTGGGTAATGTAGCGATCTTAAATATTTTAGTTTAACAGTCTTCATTGTAAATGCGGATTTATTGATTAAAAATGCTTCGGAAATATTAATATAACTCTGTTGTACTTGTCTGACTATGTTAAGGTGATGCAACGCCCGGTTATACTGTGTTTCTGTCTAGTTTCTAGAGCCATGGCGTCATAACGATGGTATTAAGAGGTAGAATAATTCAGGTAGGAATGTGTCGGACATCACTGAAGGCCTAGGTGTGAAATGCACCGCCCGCCACTGTTCAAATGTGTCCGCTGTCCAGCCAATGTCAAGCTTCAACCAGAGAAACCGGTTCTATTGTGTGACAACAAACAGGAAATCAGCTTCCATAGCTTTGCCCCAGACAAACCAAGTTTGAATCTTAAATGTAGAAAAATGTCCCCCACATACAATAATTTTCTCTCACAGTAGTCAGGCAGTAGGGTAGTCAGGCAGGAGGGTAGTCAGGCAGGAGGGTAGTCAGGCAGGAGGGTAGTCAGGCAGGAGGGTAGTCAGGCGGGAGGGTAGTCAGGCAGGAGGGTAGTCAGGCAGGAGGGTAGTCAGGCAGGAGGGTAGTCAGGCGGTAGGGTAGTCAGGCAGGAGGGTAGTCAGGCAGGAGGGTAGTCAGGCAGGAGGGTAGTCAGGCAGGAGGGTAGTCAGGCAGGAGGGTAGTCAGGCAGGAGGGTAGTCAGGCAGGCAGTAGGGTAGTCAGGCAGGAGGGTAGTCAGGCAGGAGGATAGTCAGGCAGGAGGGTAGTCAGGCAGGAGGGTAGTCAGGCAGGAGGAGGGTAGTCAGTCAGGAGGGTAGTCAGGCAGGAGGGTAGTCAGGCAGGCAGGAGGGTAGTCAGGCAGTAGGGTAGTCAGGCAGGAGGGTAGTCAGGCAGGAGGGTAGTCAGGCAGGAGGGTAGTCAGGCAGGAGGGTAGTCAGGCGGGAGGGTAGTCAGGCAGGAGGGTAGTCAGGCAGGAGGGTAGTCAGGCAGGAGGGTAGTCAGGCAGGAGGGTAGTCAGGCAGGAGGGTAGTCAGGCAGGAGGGTAGTCAGGCAGGAGGGTAGTCAGGCAGGAGGGTAGTCAGGCAGGAGGGTAGTCAGGCGGGAGGGTAGTCAGGCGGGAGGGTAGTCAGGCAGGAGGGTAGTCAGGCAGGCAGGAGGGTAGTCAGGCAGGAGGGTAGTCAGGCAGGAGGGTAGTCAGGCAGGAGGGTAGTCAGGCAGGCAGGGTAGTCAGGCAGGCAGGGAATCCTTCAACGGGGAACAGGGAGAATAGGGTTAGGCTAGGGTAAACGGGTAACAATCAGAAACAAGGGTAACGAGCACTAGAACCCAACCATGAATGGCTACGATCTGGCATCGACTGGTAGTAGGTGCAGGGCTTAAGAAGGGGCTGGTCTTGGTCGTAATTGCCTGCAGGTGGTGTTGCTAATAGATGGCCGAGAATCAGGATGATCAGGAGATGTGTGTGTGTGTGTTTATGTGTGTGTGTGTGTGTGTGTGTGTGTGTATGTGTGTGTGTGTGGTGTGTGTGTGTGTGTGTGTGTGTGTGTGTGTGTTTGGGGCGAGCATGCATCCCTGCATGTGTCTTTATGTGTGTGGGTGAATGAGAGCATGTCTCATGTGTGCACATCTCAGTGTGTATGTGTCTATGCCCATACAGTATAACAAGATTAAGTTCACTTACTCAGACCAGGGAAAAGATAACTTCTCTCACTCAGTCCAAAATGTATTCTGACGATCTTTGGGCTACATTGTGAATCCAGCATATTACTGATTCAACCATAAGCTCTTTATTTGGGGGTAATGGTGTCGAATAACATCCCACCCTCCAAGCAACCACAGCCGTGAGCTTGTAAGCTTGTTACTAAAGTAGCATTTTCCTCACAGATCTCATGGTCAAAGACAGGTGCCACAGGGAAACACCTCACCAGACTCAGTCAGGCGCATGTGGACAGTGCCATATCCCCCTCTCTTCACGCAACACACGGCTTAAGCTTCAGCATGGGTTTCTCTCTCTCTCTCTCTCTCTCTCTCTCTCTCTCTCTTCCTTTCTGCCTTTCTGTTTTCTCAGTATCTGTTTTCTAAAAATAATTATCCGCTAGACCTTTTGACATGGGCAGCAGAGCGAGAGGGAGCCCTCCGCCTCTCCTCTCCTTCTCCTTTGGGCCGTGTTCCAGAGGTCATTCTCGCAGGCTGACATGCCATTAGAGGTCCATCCTCGCTAATTAGACGCCTCGTTTAAAGAAGGCCCACGCTTTCTCTCTACTTCCCTCCCTTGCTCTTTCTCTCTCCTTCCCTCCCTTGCTCTTTCTCTCCCCTTCCTTCATTCCCTCTTCCTCTTTTATTCTGTCTCCCTCCATCCCCTTGGGTATTTTAAATTGTGTCACAGTTGTGCAACAGTCAAAAACTAACGGAAGTGATGTACAACGGTTGTGACAGTATTGTTTTGGGACGTTTTTTAAATGTCAAAAGCTGGAGCTCTGTGAACTTTTAAAATGCTGGATTGGCATCGTTTTTTTTTATGATTGTTGGTTAGTCACAGTTTATTTGATGTTGTTATCATATATGATGGTTCTTTTTTTATTATTAATAATTGTTATATTGATTTGAGGTTGTCATTTGATGCTCATCATCTAACGTTGCTATAGTAAATGATTGCACATGGGTTGAAAATTAACATTGGCAGTTGACGGTCAAGCATTGGCAGTTGATGGTCAAGCAATGGATGCCTATTTACAGTTGAAGTTGGTAGTTTACATAAATCTTAGCCAAATACATTTAAACTCAGTTTTTCACAATTCCCGACATTTAATCCTAGTAAACCCTGTCGTAGGTCAGTTAGGATCACTAATTTATTTTTAAAATGTCCGAAGTTTACATACACTTAGTAGTATGTATAGTATAGTATAGTATAGTAGTATTTGGTAGCATTGCCTTTAAATTGTTTAACTTGAGTCAAATGTTTTGGGTAGCCTTCCACAAGCTTCCTACAAAAAAGTGACATGTTGGCTCATTCCTCCAGATAGAACTGGTGTAACTGTATCAGGTTTGTTGGCCTCCTTGCTCACACACGCTTTTTCAGTTCTGCCCACACATTTTCTATAGAATTAAGGTCAGGGCTTTGTGATGGCCACTCCAATACCTTGACTTTGTTGTCATTAAGCCATTTTGTCACAACTTAGAGGACATAAAGTGCTGGATGGCACAAAACTTCCTTCCATAACAGCTGAATGAAAGCAAAACTGAAGTGGTCCTATTCAGCTCCTCCGACTCCACCGATCTTATCACCAACAGCCTAGGCAATCTGGTCCTTCTTGTCAAACCCCATGTCAAAACCCTTGGTGTGACATTTGACCCCACCTTTAAGTTTGACAAGCAGGTTAATACAGTGGTGTAGTCTACGTGATACGCAGGACTACGCCGTATACCCACTAGGAAAGGCCAAGGATTTGCGTATACCCACTAAAAAATGCGCGAGGATACGTAACGGCGTTTTGTGACAGAACTTTCACTTTCATTCATAAAGTTCACCCCGTCTGTGTTACGAAGCACTTACTTCGAACTTTCTGACATGTTTGTTATCGCATAACCAGTCGTTCAGAATGCTAGTCTCAGTATTTCCCCTACCTGCCTTGGGGTGGGCGGGCCAGACCTCCACACACAGCTTCGTGCCGCTGGAGAATGGTTTTGTTTTTGTTTTGTGTGCGCGTGCGACGCGAGAGAGTTTTTGCAGGGTGAAAGCTCTGCAGAAGAAAGTAAGCAAGTTGAAACGTTAGCAAATATAATTACTGTGTTCTGACAGAGAAAGTTGGTTCAAATTAGTCGTTATTATTGTGATTAGAAAGTGTCTGATTATAGTTTCATGGTGTGAATAATAGTGTCAAAGAACTAGCAAGCTAGCTAGCTGGCTAGCTCAGAGGTGATTAGATGAGCTAGTCCGCTGCACACATGCCAGCTAAAGAGCTAACTGGATGCACTTTATTATTTTACTTAAAGTAGATATACAATCTTTCTTATTCTGCTAGAATTGGGCTTTATGGTAATACCATAATGGTATATTTACAGTACATGGACAGTGGATTGAAGCATTGGAACAAACCCTCACTCATTGGAAATGTCTGTTTTTTGTAGTTGGACATACGATTTTCTTACAGGTGAGAGAGTAAGTAAAGACAGTATCTGACTCTATTGCCCACAGCAACCCAATATTCAATTAGAATGATGTTATGATTTGATATGAATTCAATGTATACCTCTTATTAAATTATAAATACTCTGGTTGTTATATTTGCCTTTTGGTTGACAGCAAAAGAGGGAGAGAGGAGGATAGAGAGGGAGAGAATGAGAGAGAGCATGGTGTCGGCACACCAGAGAGACAGCAAGAACCAGGTGAGAAAGTGGACATGTATTCAAGACCACATAAGTAGCCTTGAGAACCGATGGTTCTCGAGCCTAACGGCCCTTAGGGGGCAGGAGCCTATCTCCTGTTTCTGTAGCGTGAGGCAGCTTGATGTACAAGTACAGTCCATGCCACCCCCCCCAAGGCAGCAAACACCGGTGTAGATGCATACTGTATGCATAAGTGAGTGTGGTGGTGCTTCTGGGGTGTCGCTACGGGACAGGTGTCGCTCTGACTGGGAGGGCAAAATCACAGTATACCCACTAGAAAAAAATAGACTACACCACTGGGTTAATACAGTAGTGAAATTCAGTTTCTTTCAGCTACGGATAATTGTGAAAATCAAGCCCTTTCTCTCTCTCAAAGGTCTTGCCTTTATAACCTCACGTCTAGATTACTGCAACTCCCTTTATACAGGTGTTAGTCAGTCATCCCTGTCCCGCCTGCAACTTGTCCAGAACGCCGCTGCCAGGCTCCTGACAGGTACCTGGAAGAGAGACCATATCACCCCAATTTTTGCCTCTCTCCGTTGTCTTCCAGTGCGATTCAGGATTGACTTCAAGGTCTTCCTGTTTGTTTTTAAAGCTCTGAATGGGCAGGCCCCCTCTTACGTCACAGACCTTTTAACCCCCTATTCCACCTAAAGGTCCCTTAGGTCATCTAGCTTAGGGCTCCTGGCAGTCCCGAGATCAAGGCTCAAACTCAGGGGTGACCGTGCCTTTGCCTTCGTATTCTTTAGCGTTTCCATAAAGTGTTTTTTTAATTTGTTGTTCTTTTTGTACTTTCATGTGACTTTGAAATCATTCCTCACTAGAGAAGCAGCTCAACTCTTGGTCCAGTCACTGGTCATCTCCCGCCTTGACTACTGCAATAAACTCCTGGCCAGGCTCCCTGCCTCCGCCAACAGACCTCTGCAGCTCATCCAGAATGCTGCCGCCAGTCTGGTGTTCAACCTCCCCAAATTCTCTCATGTCACCCCCCTCCATGTCACCCCCCTCCAATAGCAGCTTGCATCAGATTCAAGACCCTGGTGCTCGCCTACCGGGCGGCAAAAGGAACAGCCCCTGCCTACCTGCAAGCAATGGTCAACCCCCAAACATTAGCCCATTCACTCCTCTCCTCTACGCCAATGCGGCAGTCGCGCAGCCTGGTCATGTCTCTTCACTATACTAGCTCCCCGCTGGTGGAACGAGCTTCCCACTGCTGTCAGAACTGCAGAATCAACCCCACTCTTTCGCCGGAGACTGAAGACCTATCTCTTCAGCCTACACCTTAACTGTCCCTCTTTATTCTCTATAGTTTAAAAAAAAAAAATTTCCTTCTTCTAGCCCTACGACTGCCAATGGCTCCTGGCTCAAGCATAGATTACTACTAACCCCCTGTACTGTTTCTCCTGCGTAATAATAATAATAATCTAGATTATTTTTTTTAAGCATGAGCATTTTCCTGCTGCGACTGGTGGATAAATTATTATCACTTACTCAGTCAAATGTATTTGCTCTAAGTCGCTTTGGAATAAGGTGTCTGCTAAATGCCAAAAATGTAAATGTAAATGTATAATGTATAATGTATATTTCTCTTTGATATTTTACATTTTATAATAAACACTGTTCAATAACTCTATTTAAGTCTTTAAGTCTTTTTCAAAGTCCAGAAAAATAGATTATACACCTCCATTAGGCTCACAAATGATAAGAAGTTTAAAAACTGAACATTATACATAGCCTATCTTAATAATAGGATAATATAACGATGCTAGACGATGCTTAAAAAAACAATGAATGTTCACATCTCAAATAATCATGAAGTATTTATTCAATCGTAGTGCATGGAGAAAGTACTGATACAGCTTCTGTCATTCTTAAAAAAGCATTCAAGTTCTATTAATGCAATGAAATGTGATTAACTTGACTTTCCTTTGATTAAGAATCAATGGGCAACATTGTCACAATGTTAGATAATGACTGTCAAATAATGACATGACAGTCCATGTGCAACCCGGCCACAATGTTGTGTGACGACCAGTGGCGGCTGGTGCTAAACATTTTGGGTGGGGCACAGGTTATGGGGGCATGCTCCACGGGGAAGAATATCAACTTTAAAATCTGGATTTACAGTCGATTTTAGCATGAGAATAACAGTGTTTCCCCTAGGTTTGCTGCCTTGGGGGGGTGGCATGGACCGTGGCATGGACCCCCCCCCCCCAGGGGGTAAGACCCTGCGACATACCAGCGTCATGTCCAGGGGGTGTACTAACTTGTACATTAAGCCGCCTCACACTACTGAAACAGGAGATAGGCTCATGCCCTATGGGCTATGGGCCATTAGGCTCCAGAACCATCGGTTCTCAAGGCTACATACTTATGTGGTCTTGACTACCTGTCCACTTTCTCACCTGGTTCTTGCTCTCTCTCTCTCTGGTGTGCCGACAGCCCGACACCATCCTGCTCTCTCTCCTTCTCTCCCTCCCTATCCTCCTCTCTCCCTTTTGCTGACAACCAAAAGGCAAACATAACAACCAGAGTATTTATAATCTAATAAGAGGTATAAATTGATCCATATCAATTGTTATTCATATATACATACATATCATATATTCGTCATAGTCAGGGACTCCAATTAAATGTCACGTAGCCTATAGGCATCTCCATCAATCCAGGATTCATTACATTGTCTACTGTCACATTGCCCATATAGTGGGCTGTTGTTCAGGTATTGATGTTAGCCATTGATGTAGTCAGGATTATAGAGTTGGTTTAATTACCTGGATGTAGTGTGCCATGGCCTCTCTGTGGTCCGTGAAGGAGGCAGTGTTGTTAGCAAATGTGACAATCAGCTTGCGTGGAAATAACAGCCCATACCTCACGTTAGCCTCCCGCGGGGTTGAGGTCCCAGCTTGTTGGCACCAAACACGTCGCATAACAGGGAATTCATAAAAGCAGTGGGATTGCCTTTCTCACTGTCTTCAGGCAGTCCCAACACTCGAATATTAAAACTGCGGCTACGTGCTTCAATCTGTTCAATTTTCTGTTTCAGTGACATATTATCCGACTGTGATTGAGAACGTTTTTGTTCGATATCAGTTAGACGGCGTTCCGTCTCGTTAGCGGCTGTTTCCAGGTCCTTTACCTTGGTCGTATTGGAAATCATATCCTTGCGGAGTGAATCCAGACATTCTTTAATTGGTTTAAGTTTCAGATCAAATGCGGAGTCAAGCTCTTCACGTATGACTTCTCTCATAATTGATGCAAGTTCTCCGCGGTCCATTACCGTAACTTTTTGTTTTAGATCGCTTCTTAGATTTCTTAACTCTCTGCTGCCAGCAGCGTTGGCCATACAACTTGAGTAACCTATATCAAACAATCAACAAACAGCCGGTGCGGAGATTGCGACCACAAACGAGATAAGTTTGACTTCGGTAATAGGTCCAGTTGCAATATCCTCAAGTTAGGAACAAAAGATGCCTCCTTCTAATCCATTTGTTCAATTTGTTTACAGAAATAAATCCTCCTTACATTGTAAAAAACTTAATTTGTTAGGAGAGCAGTCGTGCGTGCGTTCAATCCATGCTGCCCCGGAAGTCGGAAGTCCTCAGCATATGCATTTTCTGCTATACAACCGGATATTCAGGGCGCAATTTTTGCGCCCCGGCCGAGAAATAGGAGACAGCCAATTGGAGCGCTGCTACAGCTCACGTGTAAGCGAAAAGTATTTGGCCTACCTTAGACTTGCATTCGGCCGGCGCCCCAACTCCTCCCCCTATGTATTTTAACAGTGAATTTTACACACACACAGATAAAATGTTTATTGTATTGGAGGATTTTTAATGAATGCTGATAGGCACCGACAGAATATCAGCCGCATTTTGTGAATAAACAATGTTTATTTAAAAAAAATAAACGTTTACAAATCGCAACTAGGAAGTGAAGGTGGGGGCGGCGCCCCAGCGCCCTCTATCGGCCAGCCGCCACTGGTGACGACCGTGCTGATTTTCAGAAAACCTGTATTTTCAAACCATAAACATTGATGATGATCATCAAAATCAATCATCAATCTTGTGGTCGTTCGGTTTTAATGTTGTCCCAAAGTAATTTTTTATTGTCTCTCAACGGTTGGCACAAGAGAGTGAATCAACATCCTTTTACATATGTTTATATACAGAGTTTGGATGTAGACATTGCTGCACAATACCATTTTCCGTCATGACCGATATACAACAATACAACCAAAAAACAACATTTAATACAACTTAGTTTTTTCTAAAATGCCCATGAGGCTCACGCTTTCTCACAGTCTCCCACCCCCTCCCCCTCTCTGTCAATCGCTTTCTTTCTCCCTATATCTCTTTATCTCCCTTCCTCTCTCTCTGACTCCCTACCGCAACGTGGGTGCTGTTTTTGCCTGTTGATACATTAGGTTGCCATAGAGACCTCGGGAATACGAACATGAGGATACACGACATTCACGACTCAGTGAGCACACGGTGAACTCACCTGACACCAACCTGGGCCTCTCTGTCCATCCGTTGACCCCCACGCTCTCCTCCCCCCACCTCACTGCCTTCACCCCCTTTGAAGTCGGATCATTAGTCGCTTGACACACACCTGAGGAGTCGCGTATTGTGAGGCACAAAACATCAAAATACGCTCACCTTTACCCACACCCACGCACAGCAGGGAAAGAGACACCTGATGAAAGAGTAGAAACAGTGCTGGTAGAGTTTCAGAGTGATGCATATGGCACAAGCGGCGAGACATATGATCATACATCCGTTTTATCACTGTGTTATCAAAGCCATCCATCATCAAGGCTTCAGAGCATCAGAGGCTTTCCCTACAACCTTATCAGCAACGTCCTTGGAAAATCATTATAACACAAGTGGTGAAGAGGGAAGAGGATTACAAAAACCCTTCTTCTTTGTGTGAGTGAATATTCAACCCTCAGTAGAAAGTGTAGCTACTCAAAAGATATTTTGTGAGTAGCTGCACGTGTGCCTCTGAAGAATAGATTGATATCTATGAATGTGAGTGTGAGTGTGAGTGTGAGTGTGTGTGTGTGTGTGTGTGTGTGTGTGTGTGTGTGTGTGTGTGTGTGTGTGTGTGAGTGTGTGTGTGTGTGTGTGTGTGTGTGTGTTGATAATGATTACGGTTCCTAAATATTTCATCTGGTGCACATTCGTGTGCTTATGTTTGTGGGCTCCTAAGTCTTGGACTAGGCTAAATCCATGTCTGGGTAAAGTAAACTAGTTATAAAACATGTATGGGTGGATCCAAAACTCCTCATTCCAACAGGAAAAAGAGACCATGAAAGGAATAGCGATGCCAATGTAGGTCCACATGATAGCAGTGACACTAACAGTATTTACACCGCAGGCCGTAATGCCTAGTTCCGAATTAGTGCCTATATCGGATGTTTTTGAACGACTGCTTACACCTACTTTTTAATTACCCATATCTGATACCTGTGCTTAGTTACACTGGTAACACTTGAAACGACCCGCATGCGTACATCGAAAGTGAAAGTAAACAGACAGCCCGGACTTGCAATGGACACAAACGAGACAGAAATGATAATCCCTTTTATATATATATTATAATATAAAGCCATTGCTTTCCGAAGTATGTTTAGAGGTCTGAAAAATATTGTGCACATTTTAAGGCGGAGAAGAAAGAGCACTTCACTGTTGAAGTGAGTGAAACTCACGTCAAACGTCATCATAATGCGAAGACCGTCGTATTTTCAATGACGTACAAATCAGAATTGATCGTTATATGCGACCTGCCTGCTTAGACCGTAGTCGAAATGCACATATCCGATTCGTATCTGATTGAGCCCGGCATTAGAATGAGGCCTGAATCGGATCTGAGAATATTCAAGATTCAATGTGCTTTTTTACTGCTTACACCTAAATGTTACATATCCGATCTGTGCCACATGTGAGCAAAAAAATCTGAATTGTGTCACCTCGACCTGGCGGTGTAAACGCAGCCTAACAGTATTTACTGTTCTCAATTCATCGCTCCCATTCAGTGTCCATCCTAGGAATGGTGATATGAGGACAGTTGGGAATCATCATGCTGGCCTGTACTGTAGGTGTTATGAGAGACCTTCTTAATCCCTACACTATTTGTACTCTCACTCCTCGAGTTAACCACTTATGTCTGTCTGACTCACACAGCCTACACCTTGTGGGCGGCTGTGGCGCAGGAGGTAGAGTCACCGCCTAATGATCACAAGGTTGGCAGATCGGCGGCTCGAGCCCCAGCTGGCCACATGTCGAAGTGTCCTTGAGCAAGACACTGAACCCCAAAATAGCTCCCAGTGAGTGGGCCAGCGCCTTGCATGGCAGCTTGCCGCCATTGGTGTGTGAATGTGTGTGTGAATGGATGAATGAGAGGCCGTTGTAAAGCGCTTTGGAGCAGCTTTGGAGCACCAAAAAAGGCGCTATATAAGTCTAGTCCATTTACCATTTACACAGGAATCATGCTGTGTGTGTGTGTGTGTGAAGTGAAGTGAAGTGAAACTTTATTTATATAGCGCCTTTGCATCGTACACGGATGCACCTCAAAGCTCTTTACAATGATTGAAAACAAGATTACAGAATAGAACAGTGATTGAAAACAAGATTACAGAGATGGGGGGGACACGAGACAACAGGAAGGGAGTGGTCGGAGGGGTTACATCAATAACACTAATAATAACTTGTATAACTGCATCAAGCTTACACTAATAATAACTTGTATAACTTGTATAACTAATAATAACTAATAATAACTTGTATAACTTGTATAACATCTATGTGTGTGTATACACTCCTCCACCCTCCCTCCCCTTTCTCCACCCCACTCTCAGCAGCCACACCGCTGCTAAGGAGGCTAGTTAGAGTCCACGGTTGTTTCTTTTTCCACTGAGGAATCATGTTGACGATTATACGAAGCACCATTATATGGCACCCAGCTGGTGGAACGAGCTTCCCACTGCTGTCAGGACTGCCGTAGACTGAAGACCCATCACTTCAGGCTACACCTTAACTGTCCCTCCTGAGACATCTACTCTCTATAGTTAAAAAAAAGAATATTCCTTCTTCTAGCCCTACGACTGCCAATGGCTCCTGGCCCAAGCATAGATTACTTTTTCCTGCTATGACTGGTTGATAGATGATTCACTTACTTACTACTATGAATTTGTTGTTGGTTTTATGGTTATAAAATGGCCTAGAATGATTGAGCATAACACACGAAAAACTGTTGAATCTTTCTATAAAAATCAAAAAAATATGTTGTTGTCTCTATTACTTCAGCGTTGCTAAGCTAGGTTGCTGCCTCTATGAGAGATGAGCATTAAATGGTTCTGAAAGACCTAGCATTCATAAAAACACAATGAAATCCAGCAGTAAGAACATAGTCACATCCTCATTAGCATGAGGTCCTCCTATTAAGTGTTTGTCCTTGTCCCCCCTCTGGCAGTTCGTCTGCCCCCTGTTGAGCTGTCTCCATGACACACACGCACACACGCACACACACACACACACACACACACACAGACACTGAAACCTCCACAGACAAGGTTAACCCACCAGGAGGCACCCTGTGTAGTTTTGACAAACAGACGTGAGAGGGATGCTAAAGCTGTGTGTGAATGTGTGTTTCTGCGCCTGTGTTTTGTGTGTGCAAACACTGGTACTGGCCAAGGGAAAGGCACACACCCAAATTAGAGAATGGCACAGAGACCGGTGTACGTTTCAGCCTCTCTGGGAAGTATTTCATAAAGAAAATACAAAAATCTGTATTTTATAGTCCAACTAAGATTCTTCCTCGTCTCGAGGGCTTGCGGCAACTGCCTCTCATCTGGGGGGGGGCAGTCTCCCACCGGGGCCACTCGGTTGGCCACGCCAGGCTCTTACTGGGGAGACAGAATAGATGTCGAACATGTTAGGTTACAACAGTATTTTGATACTGCCAGTTTCCGGCACTCACCCTCCTCCTGGCTGCTTGTCGGGCTCCCCACTCTCTCTCTAGCCAGATTCGCTCACTCCGCTGGCTCGTCGGGTTCACCCCCTCTCCCTTCCGGGGGCTCTTCCTCTGGGCTCTTTGCCGGGGCTTTACCGGGCCTCTCTCCGCTCCGCGCCGCTCTCATACACTCCTTGGGGAGTCTGGTCGTTCCCTCCTCTCTGGGGATCTACCTCGGCGCATTCACTCTGTGACGCCCTCGTACACCTCTCAGGCGATCGGCTCGTTCACTCTGCTCGGAAAATCTCCTCGATGCGTTCTGTAGAGGTACGTGGACTGCGTGGGCAGATAGACCTAAACTTCATTGGCCATCTGGCAACTTTTTGGGAGGATACTGGGAGACACCACGTTTCTGTCTGCTTTGCTGCAATCCTTGGTGGTTGGCCAGAGCGGTTGACCTCATTGAGGCACCATCAGGTCACAATTGTGCACCAAAGACTAGCTCTGCTCTTCATGGATCTGTTGTCACATCCACAACTGGTCAGGGATGTCAGTGATCCAGACAGCTTAGACTAAGGACTATTTTTGTACAACTGTTTTCTATCGCATCTTAGACGCTGCACTGAGCTAGAGAGGCGTCTTTCCAAAACCAATTGTGATAACATGAAAGGGATTCAAGCACTCAATCTCAAAAGCAACATCTTTTTGGAAGAGACTCCTCTGTTGGGAACCATTTACAACACAAACCTGGATGATCTTCAAGCATCAGCTACATCAAGCCAAGTGGATCTTGGAAAGGAAGAAGGAAGCTGGAATTAAGAATCTCAACCAGTTTGCTTGTGTTCACAGTATTCCTGGAGCCATTCTGGAGCCAGTGAGGTATTTTATGAACTGTTCAGATCGTGCAAAATTGCCATGGCCCTACCTGTAAGCACAGCTACTTTTCTGCATTGAAATTGATTTTTAAAATCATCCGCGCACCACCATGAATAATAAAAGACTGAGTGACCTCGGGATATACGATCAGTATTTAGTGATCGTTAAACTGTTGTTTATTATATTGAGTGGGTACTTTAAAACACACACAAGTTGGTGTTATAAAAAAAACTGAAAACTAGATATTGTTGACACAATAAGTTTCACTTTCACTTTTTGACCCCTTTGAATGAGCGTGTGGTTTGCAAGTTCACCAGTCCCAGGCACATGCACCTTCCTTAGAAGGCTAAGGAGTTAATGTAGCCAACAAAAACACAATGAAGACTGTGTAACTGCACAATTTAAGAAAAGTAATTGTTTCCACTTAATAGTCTAAATGTTGAAGGGAGAGGTCGGTGGCGGCCTTAATTATTGTCATTGTTTTTTGGTGCCCCCCCCCCAATTTAACTGTTGTTCCCCCATGTGCCACCCCTGACAATAATCTGGATTCGCCCCTGCTAACAGCCCACCTCTGCAGTATATAACAGTATAATTGAATGCATACTGCTCAATACATCTGGCATCAAAAACTTGTGAAAAAAACTTGTGAAACTTGTGAACAGGTGAACTCCATTTCATGCAATTAGTGCACATCAGTTTGTAAACAATAGTATGGGGCAGTGGAGGCTGGTGACTTCCAGAATTGAGGAGGCCAATTTTTTTTCCGCTTGCTCGATTCACTCGCGATGGAATGTTCCCTGTTCTTCTTATCTGTCTTTGTTAAAAATTATTAATTTGTGTTTGGCGGTACTGAAGGGATTGGGACACTCTCAGGATGGTGGATGAAGCAGCTTTTATTGCCTGCACAATGGGTCATCAAATAAACAAAACAATTGGCATGAATCTCTGGTCCGCCTGCAGCAGCTATTGTCCCTTCTGCTCAGGCTCACAACATTCACCACAACATACTACATACAATCAATGACATGTCAAAAGCACTCAAACACTATGTCAATCAGACACACAACATACAATTCAGAACAATACTTCATCCATTTCTAATATTTATCCTGCAGAACAGCACTCATACGCGTGTGGCGGAAAAAGGTACTACACGGAGGCCAGGCCTCCTGTGCCCACCCATTTTCAGTGATTTGGCCAATCACATATTGCCATGAAAAAATTTGCATTACATTGACTTCTATGAGAAACCAGTTTCCGACAGGAGGCCTGGCCTCCGTGTAGTACCTTTTTCCGCCACACGCGTGTATGAGTGCTGTTCTGCAGGATAAATATTAGAAATGGATGAAGTATTGTTCTGAATTGTATGTTGTGTGTCTGATAAAAAATATAATTATTGCTTTTTTAAATCTCTCTCTCTTCTCTCAAATTATTGGGGAGGCCAGGCCTCCTCCACCTCTATGGAGGAGCCTCCACTGGTATGGGGGTAGGAGGAGGGTCATCACGTAGAGCCAACAGCAAACCTGGGCTGTGAACTTAAGCCTAGTACACACATAAAGATAATCTGGCCGACTTTGGCCCGATTTTCCCCCTTCCGACCAAGGACAGCAAACGCCCGATTATCGGATGGCTCTAAAGATTATCCTACAAGATTATCCTGTGGTGTGAGGTCAATTTCTCCCGACAATCTGCTCAGAAAATTGTCGGGGCCGACGATCGTAAATATTAAACGTGTTCAATATTTACAACCAAAAATCCTCTTGTGTGTGGTCAAAACTGACAACTCCCGAGTCCGATTGTGATGTGGAATGGAATGTGGCCAATCAAGAAGTGAGCTGACTGACGCATTTTCTTCTTTTCGTTCTTCTGCACTTTATTTCCCCTGTAGCACATGGCTGCCTCTACAGGTCTACTACAGGTCTACTACTACTACTACTACTACTACTACTACTACTACTACTACTACTACTACTACTACTACTACTACTACTACTACTACTACTCCAGACTGTCGGAGGACAGATCTTTATGCATGTGGTCCTATATCGGAGCACATCACACACAATACGATCAAAACTGTTCAATCCATGATTTTTTAATCTTCATGTGTGGGGTCTCTCTCAGATAAAAAATCTGTTAAGATTTTGAAAATCCTTATGTACCAGGCTTGACTTAAAACCTCCGACAGTCAATCGAGAGATGAGATTCTGGAATCTGAGATTAGTATACATATGGCTTCAAGGATTCAAGACAGAGGATCTTTAGATAAATATTTCAGATGGTTATTAAAATGGATACATATAATATTTGTGTTTGCAAATTGAAAGGTATCAAATCCTCCTTCACCTTTTTTCATGAATGGTTTGACCAATTATTGAATATCCATCAAACATCAGTAGAAAAAATATACAATAAAAAAAAAAGTATACAGGGACTTCTGGTTACGTTATGGCGAAAGCAGACGTGTGATTTCCCAACTCCGACAGACCCATGATTAAAATAGTCAAAATCTAAGATTTATCCGCCAAATGAACACGAGACTAAACGAAAAACTCAATATTACAATGAGTCAAAACCAGAATGTATACGCCAAGAAAGAGTGGTGGGCTACTTGCTGAGGAGAGAGGCAGGTTTAACAGCCAAATGCGACGACATGGAAAACTGACTTCGGCGCACTAATATCAGGCTGTACGGAATAGGAGAAGGAGCAGTGAAGGACGACATGGTGTCGTTCATAACTGAATTGTTCCACTCGACGCTAAGGCAACAGGGAGACGTGGAAGTGGAACTGGAACTGGAAAGAGCACACCGAGCCCTAGCCCCTAAACCAAAAGAGGCATCAGCACCACCAAGATCCATAATCGTGCAATTCCTAGATTTCAGTGTGAAACAAGCTATACTACAACAGGCATGGAAACAACGAGACATGGAATTCCAGGGCCAGAGGGTCTACTTCGATCAAGACTACTCCCCCGATCTACAGGGGAAAAGGAAGCGAGTACGAGAGATGATTATTACAGTGGCGGCTGGCCGATAGAGGGCGCTGGGGCGCCGCCCCCACCTTCACTTCCTAGTTGCGATTTGTAAAGGTTTTAAAAAAAAATAAACATTGTTTATTCACAAAATGCGCCTATCAGCATTCATTAAAAATCCTCCAATACAATAAACATTTTATCTGTGTGTGTGTAAAATTCACTGTTAAAATACATAGGGGGAGGAGTCGGGGCGCCGGCCGAATGCAAGTCTATGGCAGGCCAAATACTTTTGGCTTACACGTGAGCTGTAGCAGCGCTCCAATTGGCTGTCTTTTTTGAGAAAAAAAATGCGCCCGAGCATGCGCAGATTATAGGCTTACCTAGGCTGCAGCCTAGGGCCACTACCACTAGGGGTAGTAAAAATTAAAAAATTCCCTGAATATCCCTGAATATCCGGTTGTTAAGTCTGACGTCAAACGTGACGTTTTGCAATTTCCGGCTCCAAACCAGAAATACAACATTGTGCGCGCGACGCGAGAGAGTTTTTGCCGGGTGAGATGTCTTCAGATAGAAAGTAAGCAAGTTGAAACGTTAGCAAATATAATTGCTGAGTGTTCTGACAGAGAAAGTTGGTTAAAATTGGTCGTTATTATTATGACTAGAAAGTGTCTGACTGACACTTGACAATGACTATAATTCCATTGTAAATAGTGTCAAAGAACTATCAAGCTAGCTAGCTAGCTCAGAGGTGATGAGGTGAGCTAGTCTGCTGCACACTTGCCAGCTAAAGAGCTAACTGGAGGCACTTTATTATTTTACTTAAGTTAAATTAGATATACAATCTTTCTTATTCTGCTAGAATGGGGCTTCATTGGTAATACCATAATGGCATATTTACAGTACATGGACAGTGGATTGAAGCATTTGAAATGTCTGTTTTGTATAGTATAGTTGGACATGTATTTTTTTCCAGGTGAGAGAGTAATGTCAAAATGACATTATCTGACTGCATTGCCCACAGCAATCCAAAATTCAATTATAATTATGTTATAAATTGATATGGATCAATTTATACCTCTTATTAGATTATAAATACTCTGGTTGTTATGTTTGCCTTTTGGTTGACAGCAAAAGGGACAGAGGAGGATAGAGAGGGAGAGAAGGAGAGAGAGCAGGATGGTGTCGGACTCGGCACACCAGAGAGACAGCAAGAACCAGGTGAGAAAGTGGACAGGTAGTCAAGACCACATAAGTAAGTAGCCTTGAGAACCGATGGTTCTCGAGCCTAATGGCCCATAGGGAAGGAGCCTATCTCCTGTTTCCGTAGCGTGAGGCGGCTTAATGTACAAGTTAGTACACCCCCTGGACATGACGCTGGTATGTCGCAGGGTCTTACCCCCTGGGGGGGGGGGGGTCCATGCCACGGTCCATGCCACCCCCCCAAGGCAGCAAACCTAGGGGAAACACTGTTATTCTCATGCTAAAATCGACTGTAAATCCAGATTTTAAAGTTGATATTCTTCCCCGTGGAGCATGCCCCCATAACCTGTGCCCCACCCAACATTTTTAGCACCAGCCGCCACTGGTAAAAATCGAATTACGACTAGTCAAATTTAGCTAATAAATGTTAAAACGGCTTGCCATAACTTTATTGTCCTTGTACAGTTGCCTATACAATGAAATTGTAGTGGTTCTTCTGAAGGTGCAAAAACAGAAAAATGACAAATATTACACATTAGACAAATTTAAAAGCGAAAATGCTATAAAAGAGACAATGAGGTCTGTGGTGTCATAAGTGCAAATAAAGACAACAATCTTAAGAAAATAAAAACAACTATAAAAGCAAGCTAAAAGACATGAGGTCAGTGGCGTTATAATACTGTAATAATACTGTAAAAATATATAAATGTATAAATAGGCACTTAGAATAGAATTATTGCACATTTCTATTGCACTTTTTCCCCTGAAGATAAACATTTATAAACATTTATGTCTATGTCTTATGTCTTATGTCTATTGTTCAGTGTTCTGATGGCCCATGGATAGAAACTGTTGTGGTCTTTAAGAATCCTTCCTGCTCTGGAGAGGCACGAGAGCGTGCCACGTCATCCAGGGAGGGCAGGGGACATACGATTATTTTTTCCGCTGACTTCACCACTTTCTGCAGTCTCTTTTTGTCCACTACTTTGCAGCCAGGTACCATACTGTGATGGAGAATGTCAGCACACTCTCAATGATGGAGTGGTAGAAGGTTACCAGCAGCTTCTCCTCCACCCTGTTTCTTTTGAGAACTCTCAGGAAATGGAGTCGCTGCTGGGCCTTCTTTACCACCGCTATGGTGTTGGCTGACCAGGTGAGGTCTTCTGAGATGTGGGTTCCCAGGAACTTAAAGAAGGGGACTCTCTCCACAACGTCTCCGTTGATGTAGAGTGGAGCAGGGTCTGCCTTTACCTGTCTGAAGTCCATGACTACTTCCTTGGTCTTCTTGATGTTGAGAGTCAGGTTGTTTGTGACACACCACTCTGTCAGCTGCTGCACCTCGTCCCTGTAGGCTGACTCATCCCCTCCGGTTATGAGCCCCACCAAGGTGGTGTCATCCGCAAATGTAATTATTGCATTGGTGGGGTGGGTGGGGGTACAGTCATGGGTGTAGATGGAGTACAGGAGAGGGCTCAGAACACAGCCCTGTGGAGAGCCGGTGCTGAGCATGAGGGTGGAGAAGTTGTGTGGACCCATCTTGACTATCTGTGGGCGGTTGGAGAGGAAGTCTTTGATCCAGGCACAGGTGGCGGGGGGGAAGTCCAGGGCAGCTAGCTTGTCCACGAGGATATCGGGGATGATGGTATTAAAGGCTGCACTGTAATCAACAAAGAGCATCCTCACAGAGGACCCCGGGTGTTCTAGGTGGCTCAGAGCAGTGTGGAGGGCTGTAGAGATGGCATCGTCAGTAGACCTGTTTGCTCTGTAAGCGAATTGGTGAGGATCAAAGCCTGGGGGGTGGCGGTCTTTGATGTGGTGAGATATGAGTTTCTCAAGTCATGATAATCATTTGTCGGACATTGATAATTTGATATAAAGGAAATGAAGATGGCTATGATAAGAGGTAGCTATGTATATTAGTGGAATAGGGTCTGAAACGGGGAGGAGGGTGCATACGAATGCCGCAAACTCTGGCTAGAGTATTCATAGCTTTCAGTCACGTGGTTTCTTCCCTAGCAACCACCAACCTGACGGGCAAAAAGTATCATAGCAACATCGCTCAACATGGCTGCCTACTATTTAGACCACCTCACCCATGAAGAACTATCAAGATACACGACGGTGATAGGAGTGGAGGATTGACACCATTCAAATAGTGTTGGATTCCCTGTCTTCTACTCTATCCGGACACGTTGGAATTATTATCATAACCCCCGGAGAATCAAAGTTATTGACCTGCAAAGGGTGCCTCCTTGACCGGCTTTTCCCGTGAATAACACCGGTTATGGAGGTGGTACACACATAAGACTATTATTGCTAAATTCACCATCAGTATACGGTCATTTTGAGCCCTTAACCACCGCGCTGACACCCCGAGAAGATATACTTTTAATATGAAACTCGATCAACCGGGCGTTCACCGGCTGCTGGACGAAACTCCCAACTCCCGCAGTCAGCGAGGCGAGGGAATATTTATATCCGGGAATTCGCTCCTTGCTGTGTCCACGGTGATAGGAGTGGAGGATCGACTCCATTCAAATAGTGTTGGATTCCCTGTCTTCTACTCTATCCGGACACGTTGGAATTATTTTCCGAACCCCCGGAGAATCAAAGTTATTGACCTGCAAAGGGTGCCTCCTTGACCGGCTTTTCCCGTGGATAACACCGGTTATGGAGGTGGTACAAACATAAGACTATTATTGCTAAATTCACCATCAGTATACGGTCATTTTGAGCCCTTAACCACTGCGCTGACACCCCGAGAAGATATACTTTTAATATGAAACTCGATCAACCGGGCGTTCACCGGCTGCTGGACGAAACTCCCAACTCCCGCTGTCAGCGAGGCGAGGGAATATTTATATCCGGGAATTCGCTCCTTGCTGTGTCCACGGTGATAGGAGTGGAGGATCGACTCCATTCAAATAGTGTTGGATTCCCTGTCTTCTACTCTATCCGGACACGTTGGAATTATTTTCCTAACCCACGGGAAATCAAAGTTATTAACCCGCAAAAAGTGGGTTTTGCCCGTGGGTTTTGCCCGCAAAAAGTGCCTTTTGCCCGTCAGGTGGGCGTTTCCACTATGCTGTGACGTCACATGAAAGCTATGAATTGCAGACAAAGCGATAAGGACTTCAACCCAGGGTTTCCTGAAGTTGCATGCACACTCGGTGCGTTTATCCCAGAGAGTTGGTGCTCTCAGCCCAAATCGTATTGGGGGTGGATTGCTTTTATTTGTAACGAAGAGGATGTTTATGTTTTTTATTTGAAGCAGTCTACCGGACACTTGGAAGTTCATCATTGTTTATTGCAAAGTCTGAAAATGGAATGGAATGGACTTTATTTGTCATTGCTACAGTACAGGTACCAAACAACGAAATTTAGGAGGGGTGGCTCCCCTGGTGTTAGGAAAGGAAAAAGAAAACACATTTTAGAAAAAGCATAGATGCATAAAATCACAAGAAGGTAAGGAGCTGGTTTACATCAATAAAGGCTCAAATACTGTTCTATCTATATTATATATATATATATATATATATATATATATACGTATATATATGTATATATATATAGTCTAATACTGTTCTATCGTTTATTTGTTATTAAAGTTCTTTTTTTATTAATGTTCTTGTTCGGCAAACATGTTTAAGGATGAAAAATACTTTATTTACTTAGGGCAAAACACGGGCAAAACACGGGGTTTGAAACAAAGCACAAGACACATTGCAAGTTTAATGGTTCATTTAAAATACTTGTCATTAATGCATTGAATTGTATTACTTATACTATAAAAGGAATCAACCATCCCATAAAGAGGAAGAATATTATTAGTCAATTGAAGAGACTGAATTGCTCAATGGCATTACTTCAGGAGACCCATTTGAATGAAAAGGAGCACAAAAAGCTGAGAAGGGAATGGGTAGGACAGGTTTTCAGTGCCTCATGTGAAGGGGCAAAGAAAAGAGGGGTAGCGATTTTGTGTCATAAAGCGTTATGTTTTGTTCCAGAAAAAGTACATGAAGACAAAAAGGGACACCATATTGTGGTTGTGGGTACAGTTGGGAATGTAAATATAACTATTTATAACAATTTACAATTGATATGCTCCAAATGAAGAAGATCCAGGCTTCTTTAAAGAAATTGCAACACTATTAGCAGAAAATGCAAAGGGAACAATTATAATCGGAGGGGATTTTAATTGTGTTGTGAACCAAAGAATAGACAAACAACCATATGTAGAAGGACCACAAACACGAAAAGCTAAAGCATTATGTAATATGATAGAGGAGTTTGGGCTTACAGATATATGGCACTCAAAACATCCTAGAGACAGGGACATTTTTTTTTAATGCAAAAGTGCATAATAGTTACTCCCGAATTGACCTTTTCTGTGTCTCAAAACAAGGTGCCCATAAAGTTACTGATTGTCACATTGAACCCACAACCATATCTGATCATGGACCAGTGGTAATGTCAATCAAGTTGGAAGAGGAAAAGTATTATAGATACTGGAGGCTGAATGTTTCATTATTAAATAATCCAGATGTGGTGCAAAGTATAAGAGAAGAATTTAAAAAAATATTTGGAACATAATGATAATGGAGAAGTCTCTGTATCTACAGTATGGGAGGCAGCGAAAGCAGTTCTTAGGGGGAAAATAATATCTCTCTCCTCGAGATTGAAAAAAGAATGTGATAAGAAACAATCTGATTTTAAAAATTCCATAGAGAAATTGGAACAGGAACAAAAAAGGACAGATAATGAATCCACTCTGAAAGCTCTTGGACAGCACAGACGGGAATTGAATGATTTATTGACATATAAAGCCGAAGGTGCTTTAAGATTCACTAATCAGAGATATTACGAATCAGGAAACAGAGCGAGTCGACTATTAGCATTTCAGTTGCGTAAAGCACAAGCAAATAGGATAGTTCTGAAGATTATGAGTCCCTCCAAGAAAAAAATGGTGTCTCAACCTAAAGAAGTTGCAGAAGCCTTTTCAGTTTATTATAAATCACTCTATGATTCGCCAACAATAGAGGATAAAGAAGGAAAAATCAGAACCTTACTGGATAAATTGAATCTATCCAAATTAAGTGAACAAGAGTCAAAAACAATGGTAGAGCCAATCACAAAGGAGGAAATTAATGAAGTTATAAAGAAGTTGAAAAACAATAAATCACCAGGGACAGACGGGTACCCGGGGGAGTTTTACTAATGTTTTAAGGAGGATATCACTCCACTTTTGCAAAGAGTATTTAATTATGCTCTTAAGGAGAATCAACCTCCCAAAACGTGGTCTGAAGCCATCATTTCTGTGATTCCCAAGGAGGGGAAAGACTTTACAAATTGTGTGTCGTACAGACCTATACGTTTGCTCTGTAAAGATGGAATGTTGTTGAGTACAATAATAGCACAAAGAATTCAGAAATATATCACTAAAATAATTAATCCAGATCAGACAGGTTTCATACCAGGAAGACAGGGAAAAAATAACATTAGACGAACCCTAAATATAATTTCAGTGGCACAGAAAACTAAGCGTTCTTCAATGCTCCTCAGCTTAGATGCTGAGAAGGCATTTGATAGGATAGATTGGCTATATCTCGAATATAGGGATAAAAGGGCAAAATGGCGCCGGTTGGGTGGCAGCCAGTTAAACAGCTCAGTCTTACTTCTACTTTTTTAGCCCTTTTTTAGCCCTTTTAATCTAACTAATCGCCTTTTTAACGCCTATACGACGTTAGTTGGTGATTCTCTTTTTCAACCTTTTATTTCAAACTTTTATCTTTTATCTTTTAACCGGAGTGCTCAATATGTGCCTGATAAACGGAGGAGTGCGGGTGTATTCCAGAGAGGAGCTCATTGCCTTTAGGAGTCGAGCTGCCGCTCCTCCAACAGGAATGCCCAGCGAAATAAGGACACACAGACGAGGAACGAGGGCTGGAGCGTTCGTGAGGGCGAGGAGAGACAGACAAGCCAAGAGGACCTACCTGCCGTCTGTTCTTATGGGGAACGTCAGGTCGCTGGTCAACAAGGCTGATGAGCTCTCTGCTCTGATGAAGGGACAGGGGGAATATGGGAAATGTAGCCTGCTATTCCTGACTGAATCCTGGCTGAATCCTGGCATCCCAGACGGAGCGGTAGAGCAAGATGGATTCACCATGGTCCGAGCGGACAGAACCAGGAATAGCGGTAAGAACAAAGGAGGCGGGATCGTTGTGTTTGTTAATTCCAAGTGGTGCAAGCCAGGCCATATCACAATCAAAGAGCAAGTCTGCACTCCAGACATAGAACTGTTGGCGCTAGGTTTGAGGCCAGATCTCTGTCCGAGAGAGTTCTCCCATGTTGTGGCAGTGACTGTTTACATTCCGCCAAGCGCGGCCCCGGCGCGCGCAAATGACGTCATCCATTCCTGCATCGCGGGGATACAGACTGCACACCCAAACGCATTTGTCATTGTGAATGGGGACTTCAACCACGTAAATATGGAAAAGACATTGACGGATTTTACCCAGTATGTCACATGTAAAACAAGGGAGAACAAAATACTAGACAAACTATATGCCAATGTGAAGGGAGCTTACACATCCACTGCCCTCCCGCCACTAGGGGCATCCGATCACAACATGGTCTGGATGGAACCAACATACACCCCTATCATAAAAAGGCTGCCTATCACCACCAGGACTGTCCAGCAATGGTCAGAAGACGTGGAGGAGGAGCTGAGGGCGTGTTTTGAAACAACCGACTGGGGGATGTTCCAGAGAGTCCACGGGGAGGACATAGATGGTCTGCTAGACTGTGTCACAGACTATATCAAGTTCTGCGAGGAGAGCATCGTCCCCATTAAAAAGGTACGGTGCTTTCCTAACAACAAGCCGTGGATAAATGGGAACATCAAGAACCTTCTGAAAAGGAAGAGGAGGCTGTTTAAGGCAGGGGACACTGAGGGAGCCAGGGCCGCTCAGAAGGAGGTGAAGAAGGAGCTGAGAGCAGCCAAAGAGGAATACAGGAGGAAATTGGAGGGCGGGCTAGTGGCCCACAGCTCCAAGGAGGTGTGGAAGGGTTTCAAGAAGATCACCGGCCACAAGCAGCCACATACTGTGGTGGAGGGGACCCGAGAGCAGGCGGATGACCTGAACTGCTTCTTTAACAGGTTTGACCAACCATCCCCCTGTCACCCCCCACAGCCCCCGACCCTCTCCTCCCCTCTCCAATGTACCGCACCCCTGGCAACAGTAGCCCCCACTCCCCCTGACCCCCTCACACCCCAGCAGCAATTGCCTCCCCTTACCAACACCAGGAGCCAGGGAGCATGCTTCACACCTGGAGACACCTGTACTCACAGCTTTATAACATCTGAGCAGGTGAGAAGGCAGCTCTCCAGGGTGAATGTGAACAAGTCCAGAGGTCCAAATCAAATCAAATCAAATTTTATTTGTATAGCGCATTTCTTACAAGATGCAACTCAATGCGCTTCACACAATGAAAATGTTCAGTCAATCAGTCAATCAATCAATACTGACAGAGCCGCGAGCAGGCAAAAGTAAAAACCTGTATACTATGTAGCCAGGAAAAAATTCCCTTGCAGCCCTCTACCAATTGAGCGACTACTAGCCAGTTTGCCTACCAGTACCCAGCGGTCCCCAAGGGGAGGCCAAGGACCACCGGCACAAAGCAAGCAAGCAAGGGCAAAAACCTGTACACCATGTATCCAGGAAAAATTCCTTGCATATTATCGGCGTACACTCTGTCCATAAATGTAGTGTTATATTTGCATCGTTCTGCATCCGGATGGTCACAGGTCCTGCCAAAAGAGAATCTTAGGCACAGTTATGATGCAACAACACAATAAAGACAATAAAGATGACAGCAATACAACCTGATGGTGGTCCTGGTACACCCTTGTACTGGTTCCAGTACTGCTCTAGGTGCTATTTGGAGCTGACAGTGCCTCATCAGCACCCGGGTCCATTTTCCTGTCAACACAAATCTCAAAACACGAGTATGGTGTAATGGCCTAGTGATCCTAGTTCTATAATGTCCAATGTCTCCCGTAGTATCAAAAGGCGACATTGAATAAGTAGGTCTTGAGGTCACGCTTAAAAATGTCCTGAGTTTTAGACAACCTCAGGCCCTCAGGTAGGGTGTTCCACAATCTAGGAGCATATATGCTAAAAGCTGATCCTCCAAATCTCTTTGTCCTAGCCTCTGGCACTATTAAAAGTTCCGTGCCACTAGACCGTAGGGGTCTAGCTGGTGTGTATCTTATGAGCATGTCCACCATGTAATTGGGTGCATCACAGTGAAGTGATTTATAAACTAGTAAAAGGATCTTAAAGTCTATTCTATGACTGACAGGGAGCCAGTGTAGTGATCTCAAGACAGGTGTGATGTGCGCTCTTCGTTTGGTCCTAGTAAGGACACGAGCAGCAGCATTTTGAACCATTTGTAGTCTATTTATCATTTTTTTGGGGAGACCTGTCAGGAGAGCATTACAGTAATCTTGCCTACTAGTAACAAACGCATGCATTAATTTTTCAGTGTCTGCCTGGGAGAGAAATGATTGTACCTTAGTGATGTTTCTTAGATGGTAGAAGGATGTTTTAATAGTATTATTAATATGAGTTTCAAAATTTAGATCTGAGTCAATTATGACACCAAGATTCCTGGCCTGACACTTAGTGTTAAGAGCTGGTGTTTTCAAGTGTGCAGATAATTTCTCTCTCCCAGTTTTCTCGCCAATGATCAATACCTCTGTTTTTTCTTGATTGAGTTGGAGAAAGTTTTGTGTCATCCAAATATTAATATCGGCAATACAATCTATCAGGTGGTCAATCATCTTGTAGTCGTTGGGAGTTACTGAGATATAAAGCTGAGTGTCGTCAGCATAGCTGTGGTAGTTAACGCTATGCTTCTTGATAACAGAACTGAGGGGTAGCATGTATAGGCTAAAGAGCAACGGTCCTAAAATGGACCCCTGGGGAACTCCACAGGTTGTGCTATCATTTTTTTACTTATGGTCACCAAGGGCTACAAAGTAGTCTCGGTCAACCAGGTAAGTCCTGAACCAGTTCAAGACCGGACCTGAGAGGCCAACCCAGTTTTCAAGTCTCTCAATAAGTATGGAATGGTCTACCGTATCAAAGGCTGCACTTAAGTCTAAGAGTACAAGAATCGAGAGTTTTTTCGAGTCTGCATTTATCCTAAGGTCATTTGTTACCTTAAGCAAAGCGGTTTCTGTGCTGTGGTATGATCGGAAACCTGACAACATCAACCCCAGGGTTCTGAAGGTGTGTGCTGGAGAGCTGGCGGACACATTCCAACATCTCTTCAGTCTATCTCTAAGACTGAGGAGGGTGCCACAGCTCTGGAAGACCTCTTGCATCGTCCCAGTGCCAAAGAAGGGACGGCCCAGCACCCCAAACGACTACAGACCTGTCGCCCTGACACCACAGGTCATGAAGATCCTGGAGAGGCTAGTGCTGCAACACCTTAAGCCCCAGGTGAAGGACTTCCTGGACCCCCGGCAGTTTGCATACCAGGAGAGCATGGGGGTGGAGGATGCCATCATTTACATGCTGCACAGGGCCTACACACACCTGGAGAGGCCACAGAGCATGGTGAGGACCATGTTCTTCGACTTCTCCAGTGCATTTAACACTATCAAGCCATCACTGCTGGCTGACAAACTAGCAGTGATGTGTGTGGAGGACTCCCTGACGGCTTGGATCCACAACTACCTCACAGACAGACGTCAGTATGTGAGACTGCAGGGCTGTCAGTCTGAGGTGGTGGTGTGCAACACCGGTGCCCCCCAGGGAACTGTTCTGTCACCCTTTCTCTTCACCCTCTATACCTCCGACTTCCAGTTTAGCTCCGACCAGTGCCACCTGCAGAAGTTTTCTGATGACTCCTCTATCGTCGGTTACATCACAGACGACAGGGATGAGGAGTACAGGGCCCTGGTGGAGAGCTTTGTGCAGTGGTGCGACACCAACTACCTTTTGCTTAACACCAGCAAAACAAAGGAGTTGGTGGTGGATTTTAGGAGGAAGAGAAGGACCCCAGCCCCCATCACCATCAAGGGGGTGGAAGTCGAGAGGGTGGACTCCTACAGGTACCTGGGAGTACAAATTAATAACAAACTGGACTGGACTGACAACACCGAGGCTCTTCTCAGGAAAGGGCAGAGCAGACTGTTTTTCCTGAGAAGGCTGAGGTCTTTCGGTGTCTGCAACAAGCTGCTGCGAATGTTTTATCAGTCGGTGGTTGCCAGCGTTCTGTTCTTCGCCGTTGCCTGCTGGGGTGGAAACATCTGTGCCAGGGATGCTGCGAAGCTAAACAAACTGGTGAAGAAGGCCAGCTCTGTGGTGGGGACCGGGCTGGACAGCCTAGAGGTGGTGGCAGAACAGAGGATGGGGAAAAAACTGGCGGCCATGCTGGCCAATCCCTCCCACCCGATGTACTGCGAGCTGGCGGGGATGAGGAGCAAGTTCAGCCACAGATTTGTTCTCCCCCGTCAAAGTACAAAAAGATTTGGACAGTCCTTTGTTCCAGCTGCACTCCGACTCTACAACCAGGCCCTGCAGGGTGGGGGAGACCTGGAGCTGGAACTTTGGAACTTGGAACTTTTTACTTATTGAGCCTGCACTGTTTTATGTATTTTATTGAATGTTTTCTGTCTGCCCTAACTGAGCTGTTTGACAACAAAATGTCCCCATTGGGGACAATAAAGGTTTTCAATCAATCAATCAATCAATCAATACACTAGAGAAAATGGGATTTCATTCAGATTTTATTAAATGGGTTAGAGTTCTAAATTCTGGTCCACGGTCAAGGGTCCGCGTTAATGGGTGCACATCTGAGCAATTTTAATTATACAGAGGGACCAGACAGGGGTCACCACTTTCCCCATTACTATTTGCGATTAGTATAGAGCCATTAGCAGAAATGATAGGGGAGAACCCTAGAATTCATAGAATATCAGACAGGGGAGGGTCACACAAATTGTTGTTGTATGCAGATGATGTAATATTATATATTAGTGACCCTCTAATTTCAATTCCAACATTATTGGAATGCCTGGAGGATTTTGGTAGAGTATCAGGCTATAAAGTTAATGAATCTAAATCGGAGGCTATGATGTTGGTGGGTGATTGGCCATCTCAATTAGATAAGGAGGTTTCATTTAAGTGGTCAGCACACGGTTTCAGGTATCTAGGTATCATTATTACTCCAGAAACATCAATGTTATACAAGGCAAATTATGGTAGATTAATAGCAGATATAAAATCAGATATGGCTAGATGGGAGATTCTCCCACATTCATTATTTGGTAGAATTGACACTGTAAGGATGAATATACTTCCCAGATTACTATATCTTTTTCAGTCTTTACCCCTCTATGTTCCAGTCTCGTTTTTTAAAAAAGTTTAGACAAATTGATTTCCACATTTATATGGCAAAGAAACCTAGGCTTAAATTTAAATTGCTAACATACTCAAAAGATCAAGGAGGTCTCAATCTTCCCAATTTTAAATGATACTACTGGGCCACACAATTGTGCGGTATGGTCGAATGGCTCATACAAAATAAGGAGACGACTTGGTTGGAATTAGAGAAGGAGTCAAGCCCATTAGTGCCTCTTGAGACGCTGCCTTTTTTTAGGACAAAAGAGCTGGAGGAAACTTGAGATAAAGAATGAATGGATGAAATGCACCCAGAGAGTGTGGTCAATGGTGAGAAAAAAGGTGGAAGCACCTCTAACCATTTCAAGAGTTATGAAGATTGGGGACTTTCTGCCAAGTAAATTAGACGCTGGGTTTGGGAAATGGGCGCAGAAGGGACTTATTATAATAGACTTTCTGCCAAGTAAATTAGACACTGGGTTTGGGAAATGGGCACAGAAAGGACTTATTATAATAGATCAAATGTTTGAGGGTGACATTTTAAATTTCTTTAAACAATTACAAGATACATTTGACTTAGGTTCTAATGATTTCTATAGATACTTACAATTTAGAAATTACTTAATGTCACATAAGGAATGGAACTCCCTTAAGCAACCACCCACTCCCATAGAATCGTTATTAATAAGGATTATGAAAGAAAAGAGGGGCAGGTTGGGTGTGAAGGCGGACATAAAATAACAAACAGCCCCTTATGGAAAGAATTTAATTGGAAATTAGAAATGAGATATTTTAGGACTCCTTTTATCATATCAAAATATAACAGAACGACAACAATTTTGTGTTGAAGGGATTGTAAACAGATTGGAGATCACACACACATATTTTGGGACTGCCCGAAATTGAGGTTGTACTGGGAAGGAATCTGTGCAGAGATATTTGCCATATTGAATGTTAATGTACCATTAGAACCACAATACTATATTTTAGGAGTAATCCCGGAAGGGGCTATGGATAAGAAGAAGCTTTATATACTACATGTTCTTCTCTTGATGGCAAGAAAGATGGTGACCGTGTCTTGGCTTAAACCATTACCACCCACTCTACTGTACATCAGTGGCGAGACAGGCTACTGATGGTGTACACAATGGAAAAATTAACAGCGAGACTCCAGGTGAAGACAGTCATATTTGTAAAGAGATGGGATCCTGTAATTGCTTATTTTGGGTTTCAAATGTGAAAAGGTGCAGTACAGACATAAATGTAGACCTGACCATGACTGATTTTTATTTTATTTTAATGTTTATTTTAATGCATTTTTGTCTTGTCGAACCAATGTTCATTCATTACTATCTGTGTGGAATTAACTTATGTGATGCCATGATTTAAAATTCTCCTTGCTTGCCAAACTGTATATAGTTGTTTTTTTGTTTTTCTTTCTTATCTTTGTTTTATTATTATCTTACAATGTAAGCAACAATGTAAACATGTTTATTATGAGGTTAAATAAACATTTTGGAAAAAAAAATGGGGAAAAAGGTACACAAATAGAAAGAGGGAGGGCACTCAAGTGCACAAGTTCTAATGGTTTAAAAGCCTATAAAACATCTGCTTTTATACAGCACATCCTGTGTATATGGAATGTTGGTCAACGTTCATGTTGTTCAGATTTTGCTGGTGGGTGGGCGGCAAGGAAACAGGATAAATATGGAGGGTAAAATTTGGCTTTAGCATCCTACAAGGGTGTGAGCAGAGGAGCATGTGGTGCTAATCCAACGCATCTTTTCCCAATCAGATCTGTGTCTGGGATGTTTACAGTCAAGTTTATTGAACGCATCTGTTAGTGGCCGAGGCACCCCAGACAGACACCTAATTTCCTGCATGTTTAATGAGAGAAAGATGGTGGCCAGGCAGCCCGGCAAAGTTAATCTCCCATTATCTGTTTTTCTGTGGAGCTTATCTAACAGGGGGGGAGAGAAATGTCCAAGCGAAGCGAAGTGCCTCCCAATCTTAATTTCTTTTGAAAATGAAATGCTTCCAGAGGACCCCAGCTGCTGTCCAAACAAGTGTCAAAAGTGTGCCTTATCTATTGCGGGCGCACTCCCTGTGTTGGCAGTGAAAAATGTCTAAAGTGCGGGTGGGGGAGAGGGGAAGATTGGTAGCCATAGTGATTAGCCATGGGAATTTCTCACCCAGAAAACTGGCCCTGGATCAGCAAAGAAGAAAAAAAGACAGCCAATCTCTCTATATAAGGATCTCTGCTGCATTCATATCGGAGAACAACAGATCTATTATCCGTCTCTTCTCTCCTGGGATCCTCTCACACCAGAGATGAGATGTTAATGTGCTGAACACAGGACCATAGACACTTACAGCTCGGGCCCCAGCCAGCATTCAGACTGCACTTGGCCGCTGTAATCAGATGCTGCACAGTGTATTGTGCCGTCTCCTCTTTGTATGCAGAGAGAGAGAGAAAAACCGCCAACTCAACTCTGATGAATCCCTCAAAATGAAGTGGATCATGACTGCTTCCAGATGTCTTCAGTGTATGCATGCTAAATATACATTCCCATTGTGGAGACCCAAATAGAAGCACTGTCTATTATGTGCACCAGTACTGTTGTAGCTCGGCTGAATACTGCAGAAGAAATTGAGAAGTACCCCCCAAAGCACACATGGCTAGCCAGCTGATACCACTGAGTAATCAATCAGCTTGGGTTAGTCCAACAAGGTTTTGTCAGGGTATCCTGTAGTGAGCCTCTTCAAAGGTTTGCTGTCTTGACATCTGTTTGTTCTCGTGTACAGCAACAGTCACATGTTCTTCCTCCCAAATAGAGAGATTCATTATCTGTCCAGAAGCACATGGCTGACAGCTATGGTTACTGCCTGACAAATTGCTCTAGGTTGCAGGGGGGGGGGGGGGGGGGGGTCAATGCCATCTTAATCAGTCGACTCATGGAACTATTTAAAATGCAATATTCAATTGCACTCTACATAGCAAGTACCTGACCTTATAATGTCATTTAAGAATTTAATCTAATTTTAATTGTAATTACTGGAATTTAACCTATTTAACCCATTCCACTGGTTTACAAGGTGGAACCTGGGCTGATGCTAGGCCTAGCTGTGATCGCTATACTTTTGTACTCGGCATGTTTAAACCTAAAACAGAAGGAAAGGTCTCAAAAAGGTGGTGGTGGATAAATGACTTTACCGCCCTTAAGATTACAGGATATGCCGTGGACACCTCATGGATCTGGATCACATGTCCGATGGTAGTTCCAAGGCAGCTCAACAGGACTGTGTCATCACCTTGGGTCTTGGGGCAAAACAGCTTTTTTTCAAACACCCGATAGTCAAAATAGCTAGCTGGCTAGAGCCATCAGAATGTGGCCTATTTTTTCTGCCTCCTATCTGAAATTAAATAATAATAATAAATAGAGTATATCTTCACAACTACATGGTTTGTATGAATAATCTTGGTCTCAAAAGAAAGCTAAGACCTATGAGATTACTACAGAAGTGTCAGAATCAAGATATGTGTTACGGTGTCAGAGTAAATTCATCTGGAACACAGTAGAAGATAAAAAATAAAAAAAACACATTATTTAGATGGTTCCCTCCTGTTAGCTGTCTTTCCATGTCATCACAGGATTTCTCCAGCTCATGAGTTCAGTAATTAATGTAACATCAGAAAAAGCTTAAATCTGAGGGGGAACCTTTGTGCCCTCTATGGACATGACAGCTCTGTGGGTTTTGACAGCCGTGCTATCTCTGGGAGCTTTATATGCAGTGCCTTTGGAAAGTAGTTAGACCCCTTCACTTTGTTTGTGTTTTAGACTCAATTTAAAAGGGATTAAATTATAATAATTTGCCATCAATCCACACACCAGAATGACAAAGCGAAAATAAGGTTTTAGAAATGACAGTAAATGTATAAAACATTTAAATACAGAAATACCTCTGACCCTTTCCTACACTTTTAAAATGAGCTAAAATGCAAATTCTGTGTAGATTAAGATGTCACTACGAATTTCAACATGAGTTAGTTTACAGATGTGTAATATCATATCTCATGTGTCATATCTCTCTCACCCCCCCAATCCCAATCCCCCCCCCCCCCCCCCCCCAATTAATGTTGTCGTTATCAGGCTTCCCCAGCCTTCCTGTGTCTGGGCTATACGGCTTGGCTGTCTCATGAAAACGTGCACGTGGTACCATCAATGTGACCTTGTTGTGTGGTCAATTTGCTGTATATTTTATTCAAAACCTTACCATCGACTTTACTGTGTGGTCCTTTATTGTGTGTGTTGTCCAGATCTTGTGCTCAGAGGTGTGTGAGCAGTGGGCGATGGGGAACTTTTTATATATGTGTCTCAGCTCTCCTAAAAGCCCAGTGAAACATGTTATTTCCAGCATTTCGGCTGGTTTTGCCGTTCTTTATTTAAAGATGCAACCCTGTCTACTCTCACTCATTTTGTTCATTTTTTGATCATTTTTATTGCACTTAATTGTAAAAGGTAACCTAAAATGTACCCAGAAATTATTTGATACGGAATTCAATGTCGCTGTGCAGGTCATTTCAGGAATTAACACACACACTTACACACACATACACACTAACACTGACAGACACACCCCACACACCCACACACACAAGACAATGACCAAGAAAGCCTGCAAACTGTTCAACCAAACTAAAGACTACGCACCTCTGTAACTGGTTAAATAAAGTGAAATGACATCAATAAATCCAAAATGTTCTCACTTGTACAGTACATACTTCTCCATACCCATTTTATTCAACATGACAATTAAGCAATACAAGAGTTAGCCTCATGGCATAGGCCCCCATACAATGATACCAACCGTTAAAAAGCAAGACTAACTCCCAAACCATACATTTTTCAACAAAACATGATGCTACATACACTAACACTCAAATACAATTGAAGGTGTTCTCTGGTTGGTAGTTCTATTCAAATTGACTGCCATATTAAAAACAAAGCTGGTTGATAGTTCCACAACTGGTTTATCAAGACTCACTGAGTCTGACTCAGCCATGGCCTGTTTGATCCCCAGGTCCCGTACCAGCAGGCTTCAAAACCACTTCTTCCACACAGCTGTCACTCTGATGAACAATCCCCGTCCCTCAACATAAGGTTCACTGACTCCCAGTATCTGTGTAGCCTCCCCCGTACCCCGGTCACTGTGGATACTCAATTTAACCTTTGCACTACTGCTGTTGGACATATGTGTCATATGTGTTGGACGTTTATGTTTGCACACATTTCTGAACATATTTTCCCCTACCTCATTTTTCATAGTAGTCTCTAACTATATGTGGCATAAGGCACTCAAGGCCCCGAATGGTTGCAGCTAAACAGTAGATGAATTCACTGCGAGACAACGCCACCTTTTTGTTACACGAGGTGAGGTCCTCAGGACTAAAGTAAAGCACTCAGGTTCGTGTATGAGGGAACAGAGACATGAAACCAATTTATCAAACAGAGAAAGATTATTATGATGCAATAGAAAAATATTTTATTTAACACTTATATTTAAAAAGATTTACTTTATCTAAAAACACCATACAAGACAAAAACACGAGGGTAGGACGACTGTCAGTAGAGAGGGATACTACTACCCCGATGGACAGGCACACCAGTGAATCTGTGAAATGGACACACACAGCACAAATGCACAGCAGACAGTGGGCTAAGTGTTCCCCAGTGATTAATCACACCAGACACAACACGCACACACAACATGCAGTGCAAGGAGACTAAACCTGGGAACCCCGACTACCCTCTCCACGCCGGCGCCCCCCACTCAAACCAAAGAACAGAAAAACACTAACAATAAAGGGACTAATATATAAAAACGACCAGTTGGTTCACATCCAAGGTATAAATAACACGTCAGGTTTAGCTCATCCACTATACAAGATTACAATATGGTTTGTTTTCATTACGCTAAACATTCAATATGAGCAAAACAGCAGCTAGCACTCCTGAGTCCACGGCAGCTATCGGCAAGCCCACTGTATTGGTACCGCACTGGTCAGGCTAGACCTGTATCGAAATACGATCGTTAACACCTTCTCAACATTGCTTCTCATAATGTACGACAACAGTAATCGGTAGCTGTATACACACCCTCACGTCTCCCTTCCTCGTATGCTAGACAGACTGAAGCTCAGCTTCTACCCCAGGGCCATTCAGGCCCTGAACACAGCAAATACCTAGGTTCTGGGCCCTGGACAATCTAGACAAATTGATGGCAGCTACTAGATTGAAATCAAGTGTAATACTGAAACACAACTGTGTACATGTCAAACCTGCAAACTGCGACACTTTAAATGAATGTGCACGAATAACACTATGTGCAATATGACAACCCTAGGGTACATAAGGTTCAGAGAATAGGAAATGTTAGAATAGGTATAGCATAGCATAGAGTACAGCACAGTGTTTTATTTGTATAGTATAGTATAGTGGATAGTGTACATAGCCTTTATTTATGTAAACCAGCTCTTTTCCCTTCTTTTTTGTTTTTTGTTTTTTTGTTCTAGCACCAGGGGAGCCCCCCCTCCCAAATTTCGTTGTTTGGTACCTGTACTATATCAATGACAATAAAGACCATTCAATCATTCATTCATAGAACCACTCGGCAACCACTCCGATCTACACCACCTGTACAAACAACGTAATGAGAGGGGACAACAAGAAATATAAACGGCTAACCCGGCTAGTGTTACAAACAGATTTACCTGTGGGAACTTCAGAGCTCCGGAGGGGATAAACCAACTCTCAGACGGATATGCCCACAGTGCGTGTTCCTGGTTCTTAAAGGCCCATATCCGCCCCAACCTCCCCTCTAAAGTCCCGCCTTGAATTACACTAATTGGCTACAGGTGGTACCTGTTACATATACATGAATATGGACAGGACCATATGCTTTACTGTACTTCACATTCATCATTTCATAACAGTACATATCCTATATTTATCATTTAATAACTGTACATATCCTTTTGTCTACACTATCATGTCCCTGCACTATGTCTACACTGCCATGTCTTTGCACTATATTACTATTTGCACTTCTTGTTAGAAGCTAAACTGCATTTCGTTGTGTGGTAGTTGTACTCTGCAATGACAATAACGTTGAATGTAATCTAATCTTTATTGGTAGAGCAAGTCACCATATTTTATGACACACAATTTATGTCATCCACTGATAGCAACCAGCTCAGCGGCCTTGCGGTTAGAATGTCCGCGTGAGATTGTGAGTTCGATCCCCGGTCGAGTCATACCAAAGACCATAAGGGTTGGATTGGGGGTAAGACCCTGCGTAATACCAGCGGCATGTCCAGGGGGTGTATTCGTACACCTCACGCTACGGAACCTTCCCTAAGGACTGTTAGGCTCAAGAACCATCGGTTCTTACTTACTATTTGCATTCGTAATTTCATTCCTAGGTTAAGTGTCATTGAGTACAGTATCTATCTTATTTCCATGTTTCTGGTTTGTAATGCTCATTACTTTCAACAAGTACCATCATCTATAATTTCATGTATGTGGTGATTTTAATAATCAATGCTATAGGTTTGAAACGTATGAAAATGAACCTTGCATCCACATCAAAATGATACGCAACCATAATATTAATCAGACTACAATGGGTTATATAACAGCAATATTAACCATCATGTCCTTATCTCACTTTCATGGGAGTGTAGTACGAGATGTTTTTCATCATTTTCAATTGCTATTGATGAGCAATCGTTATCATGAAAGTAACATTATGTTACTTTCACCCCACCACTCTCCCCTATACTGGCTAGCCTCAAGACAAGCTAGCTAATAAGATATTCAAACCGATGCTGTCATTTAGTCACTAGATGGGTTAGAAAAATTACATGTGTTACGAACCTTAAATAAATAAACAGCACTCTTTTTTAATTGTTTTTACTTTGCATCACTCAAAACAACTTTTGTTGACAACCCTAAATGTTTCAGTGTGATGGAGCATTATATATATATTATACTGTATATAAAATATTCTTCTTCTGTATAATTTGAGAAAATTGCCGTGTTCGTCCTGTGTGACTTTCGTAATAGTAGTAGTAGTAGTAGTAGTAGTAGTAGTAGTAGTAGTAGTAGTAGTAGTAGTAGTGGTAGTAGTAGTAGTAGTAGTAGTAGTAGTAGTAGTAGTAGTAGTAGTAGTAGTAGTAGTAGTAGTAGTGGTAGTAGTAGTAGTAGTAGTAGTAGTAGTAGTAGTAGTAGTAGTAGTAGTGGTAGTAGTAGTAGTAGTAGTAGTAGTAGTAGTAGTAGTAGTAGTAGTAGTAGTAGTAGTAGTAGTAGTAGTAGTAGTAGTAGTAGTAGTAGTGGTAGTAGTAGTAGTAGTAGTAGTAGTGGTAGTAGTAGTGGTAGTAGTAGTAGTGGTAGTAATAATAATAATAATAATAATAATAATAATAATAATAATAATACATTTTATTTATATGGCGCCTTTCATGGCAGACCCCTTCCACCCCGGCCACGGCCTCCTCACCCTGCTTCCCTCTGGAAGAAGGTTGCGGCTGCCTAAGGCACTGAAGGCCCGCCACAGGCTCAGCTTCTACCCCTCAGCCGCCAGGCTGATAAATGACTCTGGCTTCCCCCTCCCCCCCGCCCCCAAGTCTGCCCAGGACTGAACTGGACTCACTGTAAAAACTCTGCACTGCACTTTACTTTATACCGCACTATCCAATGCACTGTTGTCTGTCCTGTGTTGTTGTTGTTGTGTTGTCCTGTTTTTTTTTGACATGTGAAAAAAGTATAAACGCACTTGCTGTGGTGACGAAGCAAATTCCTATATGTGTAATGCATAGTGGCAATAAACGTTATCTCAATCTCAATCAATCTCAATCTCTCAACTCAAGGTCGCCGTACAACAACAAATCTAAAAACAGCCACAAAATTCAAAACACAAAATACATAGAAACATACAGTATAAAACATAGCCAGCAGCAGAGCAGCACGGGAAAAGCAAATCAACAGGGATACGCCTGCGTAAACAGGTGGGTTTTGAGGTGGGTTTTGAATGAGATGATAGAGTCAATGTTCCTGATGTCGGGGGGGAGGGAGTTCCAGAGGCGAGGGGCGGAGCGGCTGAAGGCTCTAAACCCCATGGTGGACAGACGGGCTGGGGGGACGGTCAGGTTGATGGAGGAGGCAGACCTGAGGGACCGGGTGGGAATGTTGATGTGGAGGAGGTCGGACAGGTATGGAGGGGCGAGGTTATGGATGGCCTTGAAAGTGTGGAGAAGGATTTTGTAGTCGATGCAGTGTTTGATGGGGAGCCAGTGGAGTTGGTGTAGAATGGGGGTGATGTGACTGATGACAGGGGTTCTGGTGACAATACGGGCAGCAGCGTTCTGGACCAGTTGGATCTTGTGGAGCAGTTTGTGGGGGAGACCAAAGAGAAGGGAGTTACAGTAATCTAGGCGGGAAGTGATGAGGGAGTGGACCAGGATTGCGGCGCTGTTGGGAGTGAGTGAAGGGCGGAGGCGGTTGATATTACGAAGATGGAAGTAAGCAGACCGGATGGTGTTGTTGACGTGGGAGTGGAATGAAAGGGTGCTGTCGAGGACGACACCCAGACTCTTAACCTGGGGGGAGGGGGAAACCAAGGAGTTGTCTATGTTGAGGGTGAAACTGGGGTGCTTGGTGAGTGTGGATTTGGAGCCAATGAGAATTACCTCTGTTTTATTACTGTTTAGTTTGAGGAGTTTAGTAGTAGTAGTGGTAGTAGAAGTGGTAATAGTAGTAGTAGTAGTAGTAGTAGTAGTAGTAGTAGTAGTAGTAGTAGTAGTAGTAGTAGTAGTAGTAGTAATTGTAGTAGTAGTAGTAGTAGTTGGGAATTCCAAGCCACCCATTTTATAAGCTACTGTATACAATAGGGATGGGATACATGGACCTTCTCAGCTGAGAGCAGCAACAACAACACAAATTCAAAGGGAATAATAAGTCACCCAGGTTTCTGATTGAATTACTATAGGAACTATAGAAGCAAAGCTCTTCAGCCTATGTCCCACTCCTTATATTATATCAAAATTATACATACGTTCACCACGCTAGGAACACACACAGTGCACTCAACACAAGAGCTGCAGAAAGACTATTGCCCTTTGAGCATCCGCCCTGAACCATGCACAGCTTGCAAAGGTCTGTTTCCGCCCATGACAGCCTCCCCTCATTTGATGGTCGGTTTGAATGCACTGCACAGAATCACTGATCTACAAACCACCTACTGCAAGTGTGAGATCCACTGATTGTTGATCAATATCAGTGAATCCATGCAGAGCTTTGCTGAGGCTGAAAATATCGTAAATAAAATTGCTTTAATGGCTTTTTTTTTTTATATGTAATAAATTACCTTGGCCTACATTACCATTTTTAGCTCACAACATAACAGTATTTCCAAGAGCCCTTCTTTAACGAGCTCATCTAATATCAGTCTTTTAGGTTGTTGCGTGTATGGTAATTAGACAGATCTGCGTGCACAGCAGTGTCGCTTTATAAGACTTTAGAGTGACGTTTTTGTTTGTTTCCCTCCCACCAGACCCTGAGTCCACTTCTTGATAGTTGTGTTTGACATGTTGTTTAATCAGCATAATTGTACAGCTAGTTTGGTTGTTTTACTTAACTCTTAACTGTATCAACTTTTCCAGCTCTATTACTAACAGTGGCTGAGGAGACAAGCTCATAGTTCATTGAAGGAAGCCAGAGAGGCTGAAATACGCAGGTGGCTTCTTGAGCCACTATGAAACGTTTACATTAAGAGGCTTATTAGCTCGCGAAGCTATGCAAGAGATGATGAATACCGTATGAGAATGCTAACAATGCACAACATGCCAAGAGTCAGTAGAATTACTCACACAGAGGCTCTCTCCAGTGTCTCAATATTTGACTATGTATGGAAGGATTTTATCTGGCTGGGGAGCTTCCATGCGGGCGGGTGTGGGGGAGGGGGAGGGGCGAGGTAGGCGATGATCTGGCTCAGGGGATGGTTATCTCATAGCAAGGAAAATGTGTCATGGTTAAACAGATTCCATAGGGGTGATGAAGGGTGTTGTCAAATGGGTTAGGATCAGAGGTGAAACAAGAATAACACCATACATTCATATTATTTCAGAGAAATATTCAGGCAGCTTACATATTACGGTAGTTTAATAAGTAATAATAACGATAATGAGCTCTAATTAGGAACTACAAGGACAAGTGAAGGCCAACCCATTTGTAAACCAGATGGTTCAGGTTTGAGGGTGCACTCTGTAAGACAAAGATCTACAGTATCTGTGTCTGGACCTGTCTTTGGAGAATTGATTGTTCTTCCAAGAAGGCATGAAAGAAGGCCAACTTTGTGCAATCAGGCACCTGGCTTTGGAGGGGGATATTATTGAATTATATTTCATATTATGTATTTATTTTATCTTTTATCAGAAAGTGTCGATTGCCTTCTGCAAGTTTAAACTGGGGTACTGAGTTTGTGCTCGGTGGACAGATGCACCAGTATTGACTTGACTTGGGCCTGGCCTGTGATGAAAGCCAATATTGGGAGATATTCAAACCAGATGTCTGTGGGATAGAAGCATTATTACACTTGGTTGTATAACAGGTGCAAATGAGGGTGCATAAAACGTCACGGTTCTCCTCGGTTCTCTGTTGGAGGAGGAGGCTCAGAGGAACACAGAGTTATGGGGACTGAAGTCCGTGGCAGGGTCAAGGGTCAAGGGTGAAGACAGCTTGCAGTATATTCCAGATGGTGAAATATCCTTCCTGATGCTGCAGGTGTACCTCAATCAATAGCATCTTAATGCCCACTTAATTCTAAGAGGATCTTGAGCATGGAGAAGTTCTCTTGAGACTGGCTTAGATTCACACAGTTTGATTAAAAACAACAGAAAGTAAGACATTTGACAGGGTTTATTGCTACAAACCAACTTGAAGACCCTGATTTTGCTAATCCACTTTTCTTGATCAATTGAATCGGGTTAGTTAGCTCCGGGTAGGAACAAAAATGTGCACACTGTGTACAGTAGCTCTCCAGACTGTAGGGTTTGCAACTCCTGGTTCACCACATGTCAGCGGATGACACCGAAAAAGCCCCTAGGAATTATTCATTCGCGAAAATGACAGAAAAGTAACACACTAACACACTCTGAATGTTGCGAGCTACCCAAAAACTAATTATAAAAAAAACAAAACAGATGCTTTGCTTCGAGGAAGCTCCACACCATCTTACTGACAACCAAACCTCTCTAATAGGCCCTAAAAGGCCCTTATTTATTCATCAGTTTAATTTCAGCCCTTCTCGAGAGGATTAGTGTGGGTTTTTATGGATCAAACACAATGGCACTGGGCTTTGACTCTCAGCACTGTGTCGGGGAAACAAGTAGGAACTTCAGCCAAGGCTATAAATTGTGGGATATACAGTACTATATATTCATTTCCAAATGAAAGTGTGTCAAGACATACTAGTGGTCAGCTAGTGCTGAAAGCCTGGTGCTTCGAGCTGAGTGAACATGCCTGTTTTAATGTCCACAGCTGGGCTTTGTATCCCCCCCCCCCCCCCCCCCCCCCCCATAGTATACAGTAGTTTGTTTACATTCTGGAGTTCATAAGGTGGCGAACTCAAACACACTACTATCAAACATTTCAAATACTTCAGTACTTCAGTATATCTGTAAAGTCTGCCTGATAAGCACATAACAGGCCCGGAGTCAGCACCGTTGAACCCCCAGGAGTGCCTGTGGAAAAACAATTGGCTTTGGCACACATAGTGTAAGCCCCGCTGTGGAAAGCCGGCTACTGGTGCTTTTGCACCATTTGTTATTTTTGTGTTAGAAGAATGTGTAAACTGTAGCCTTCGGCTTTTGTTTCAATAGCAGACGTGAAACAAGCTGGAGCTCATTTAATGTTATGACCTCTGCTGTCATTCCTTGTGATTTTAGCTGTAGAGTGAGTACATGTGCAGCAACCTATGCTCTGGGTTTATCCATTTTCATGTCATCTTCAGTAGGTTGAGATACTACCATTTCTCCTGAATGATATTCGTTTTGGTAAGTGTGTGGCGGAATGAGGGCGGAAGTCATAGTGCTGAATGACGTCATGAGATCTTTTTACACTTTTTACACTCTCTTACACTTGGTTGCGTACTTGACCTCGTTCCTACAATCCTATCCTATCCTCTCACCTTGCTTTTTTTTCATATGCCTCAAAATTCCCCATCTGTATAAAATGTTTACACATATTTACAGAGTCTGAAGCACAAAGAGCCACACAAGGTGTCATGGCGTCTTGTCACTGTGAGTAGGAAGAATACAATACCATCACAACGACTGCCAATGGCCCCTGGCCTGAGCTAGACTACTCTTCCTGCTACGACTGGTGAATTGATGATTCACTTGCTTAGTCAAATGTATCGATTGTAAGTCGCTTTGGAATAAGCCATCTGCTAAGTGTCAAAAATGTAAATGTAAATGTAAATAATTAATTACCATCTCACTGTAGAAAAAAGTTCCAGTTGCATCCTTATATGTACCCCGTGAATTGCTTGACAATGAGTGACAGTGAGTATATAAAAACTGCGAAACAGTGAAACTTCAGCACTCCTAACAAAAGGCTCTCCTCTCACCCTCATCTCTCTGTGTCCCCACCATCTGCTGTCTCAGCTCACACAATGGGCTGCTGGGAACGAGACCTCCCTCAAGAACTCTGGGAAGATGGAGGAGCTGATCAGTGATACTTCAGCCGAAATCAGTCAAAGAATATTCCAAGTTTCAGTGTATTTTCTTTTTATTCCCCCTCTATATATACTATATAGGCAAAATGGTAATAACAAGATAATAACCTACAGCATGGAATAAGTTATCTTTGAGATTCATTGAGATATCTTATTGATATAATCATTATAACCAGGGGTGCACATAACTTTTTGGGGCCAGTGCTCAGAGGAGCACCTAGGGATGCTGCTTGGTGCTCCCCGAGCTCGCGAGTCAAGACCCGTCCCACAGGATGGATAAAAAAAGGGATAAAAAAAAAAAACATACATTATGTACAGTAACTATGACTCTTCTGCATATGAAGCTATTCTTAATAGATAGTTGAAAAAAATCCCAATCTGATAGAGAGTTTTTGTCTTGTCTTCACACACCAGTGAGTGCTCATTACCAGCTTCAGTCATCGCTCCAACACCAGGCATGGACCAAGCACCAGTAGCCCTGAGTGACTGGTGTCACAGTGGTCAACTCCATGTCCTGGCATGGGGGGACATCTTTGTATCTTGGGGGAGAGTGCGAGGATGGGGTGCAGAGGGGAGGTATCAGAATGATACTGTAGGCCAATCCTGGACTGCTTCACTCCTGCCTGGGTGAGGTTCCATTCTGGGTCAGTTCAGTTCAAGACGTCGATTCAAGAATAGAAGCAATCGTCTGAATCCACAAGCCACACACAAGCATGTGTGTGTCCATACCTGTGTCTGTTTGTATATAAATCATGCAGTTTTGACTCACATATACAGTATGTTTTAATAGAGCCTTTTTTTTAGCCTTTTAATTGAATGTTTTTTGCTTTATCTTACTGTGTTGTAGCACTCTGAGATTTTATATGTAAAGTGCTTTTATAAATCAAATGTATTATTATTATTATTATCATTATTATTATTATGTATCTGTCAAGCTTCAAGTGCGTCACAGACCACACCTCAAACTCACCTTGACTCCACTCCTAAACTAATTACCTAGCTCTACACCCATACACATACACATACACATGAAACAGGACAGTCTATCGGTTATAAGTAGCAGGTCAGTGTTGTTTTCTGTGCATGTCAAGTGAATCTACAGCCCAAAGAGTTGAGATGTTGATTTTGCGTTTCATTTTCTCAAACAACAAACATGTCTAATACGTCCAGATCTCTGCTGCCCGTCTGCTCTCCACTCGCCGCCGTTACCATATCACCCCTGTCCTCCAAAACCTACACTGGCTCCCGGTCAAATACAGGATCCAATTCAAAATCCTACTCACCACTTACAAAGCCATCAACAATCTGGCCCCCTCCTACCTTGCCGACCTCGTCCCCCTCCACACCCCCTCCTGTTTCCTCAGGTTTGACGACCAAACCACCCTCAAGACCACCAGGACCAAGCTCCGGACCTGGGGTGATAGGGCCTTTTCAGCCGCAGCCCCGTCCCTCTGTAACACCCTCCCCAATCACATCAGACAGGCCAACACCCTCCAAACATTTAAACAGGCCCTCAAAACCCACCTCTTCAAGCTTGCCTTCACCAGTTAACCCTCTCCCCCTCTCCTTCCCATGTGTCCCCAGCACGACCTTAATTAGGCAATTAAGGTATACCCTATACTTTCTTTTATTTATTTTTTGTTTCTTTTTATTATTACTACTCAATTGTTTCAGTTTGTAAAGAGTCTTTGAGTGTCTAGAAAAGCGCTATATAAGTTTAACGTATTCTTATTCTTATTCTTATTATTATGTCATAACAGTCACTGTACAGGTCTCTGTGTTTAATCAGACCACAAATGTTACACTTACATTTTTGGCATTTAGCAGACGCCTTTATCCAAAGCGACTTACAACAAATACATGTCTAAAGCGGGGTACACACATAAGGATTTTCAAAATCTTAACCGATTTTTTTTCTGAGACAGACCCCACACATGAAGATTAAACATCTTGGATTGAACAGCCTTGATCGTATTGTGTGTGGTGTGTGCCGATTTCCCCATTTCAGCACCCCACAGACATAAAGATTATCGTTGCGACAGACTCCAGACTCTCTAGAGTCTCATTCCCCAAGCCAGAAATCTCGCGTGAACCCATCCTTTTGATATTGCCTTTAAATTACAAAATAATTAAATTAAGATTATATAATGATTAAAGCACTTTGAGCTGCAACGTTTGCAGGAAAAGCGCTATACAAATAAAGTTATTATTATTATTATTATTATTATTATTATTATCTAACGTAGTACCCTGACTGACCTGTACGAGGCAACCATGTGCGACAGGGCAAATAAAGTGCCGAATAACGAAAATAAGAAGTCAGCTCGCTTCTTGATTGGCTACATTCCATTCCCCGTCGCAATCGGACTCGCGAGCAAGGTTGCCAGATGGGATTGACATTTTCCACCCTAACCACAGTCTAAAACCGCTAATTCCACCCAAAAAACCCAGAGTCCATCTGGCAACCCTAGGATTTTTGGTCGTAAGTATTGACACATTTGACATTTACGATTGCCGGCCACGACCATTTTCCGAGCAGATTGTCGGGAGAGATTGACTCTTAACACACCTCACACCACAGGATAATGTTATAGGAAAATCTTTAGAGCCATCCGATAATCGGGCGTTTTCTGTCTTTGGTCGGAAGGGGGAAAATCGGGCCAAAATCGACCAGATAATCTTTATGTGTGTACCCCGCTTAAGTAAGTGAATCATCGATCCATCGGTCATCGCAAGAAAAAGTTATTCATGCTCGGGCCAGGGGCCATTGGCAGTCAAAAATGCTAGTGGAAGGAAGAATGAATAAAAAATTTTATTATTAGCTATTTTATTTACAGTAAATGTATGTATGGAATGTAGTTATTTATTAAGTTGTTACAAACATAGCAGAGAATGGTGTGTGATCACTCTAAATGCGCATGCTATTAGGAGGTGTCACGGTGCTTATTGATCATATTATTGTGCTTTATTGTATATAGAATATATATATACTGTATATACAGTATACAGGTGCTGGTCATATAATTAGAATATCATCAAAAAGTTGATTTATTTCAGTAATTCCATTCAAAAAGTGAAACTTGTATAATGTATACATTCATTCCACATAGACTGATATATTTCAAGTGTTTATTGCTTTGATGATTATTACTGACAACTAATGAAAACCCCAAATTCAGTATCTCAGAAAATTAGAATATTACTTAAGACCAATACAAAACAAGTTTTTTTTAAAAATGTTGGCCAACTGAAAACTATGAACATGGAAAGTATAAGCATGTACAGCACTCAATACTTAGTTGGGGCTCCTTATGCCTGAATTACTGCAGCAATGCGGCGTGGCATGGAGTCCATCAGTCTGTGGCACTGCTCAGGTGTTATGAGAGCCCAGGTTTCTCTGATAGTGGCATCACGAGAAGTGTGGTGCATCACTATCAATCTGATTCATTCGTCATAGCCAACTGAACTATGGCTGATAATATAACCCATTCACTGACGGATAAATGGGGACACAGAGTGGATCATATTGAATGACACCTGAAATGAAACAGACAAGAGATATTGGGATAAAACAGCACAGCATCCACTCACAGGAATCTTCTGAGACTATTCAAGGGGCAGATCTCTCTCTTCGTCAGTATTTGAAGCCAGAAGGTGGAGTTGGAAAACGGCTTGGATCAATACCCCAGTGTCTCCATGACTTTGGGAAAATGAAGTGTCAGGGCTCCAGCAGTCTATTCCTGGAGCGCCGATGGGATTGCTTTTGTAATTAGCGATGCGCTAGTCCTTGATAGTGGCATCTCTCAGCACACAGCAAGGGGGGGGGGGGGGGGGACTCTCTGGTTTGAAGGATGGCACTATTGTGTGACAAATAGCTCCTCTATCACCCTTCTAAAAGACAATACACCTTCTTCTCTGCTGTGCATAACACATATTCTTGAATCGATTAGCCTACTTCTTTGTCCTTAAGTCTCGTCTATTCCTCTTCTATGTTAAACTCTTATCCACATAATCTCCATTTCTGACAACTCCTATTCTTAATCCATCTTCTTTTTTTCTTTTCTTTTTTAAATCAATCGATCACCATAATGGAAAAATGATAATTTCTCCCGAATGTCATCAGACTGGTCACCTGATCAATATGGAATACATTGTTAAAACTTTACTTAACGTTGCCTATATACCTGTGTAGTAACATTGTTATTACTGCAGTAACTGTTATTATTCCACTTTCAACTACTCAACTCATCACTAATGATGTTATTACACTGTAATTACTATATTACTACAGAGACATATGGGGCAATTTAATATTCAACGTGTTATATGTGCTGTTCCTCCTCTTCTCTATTACTGTAGTGGTGTAGTGTACACCACACTGTAGTGGTGGTTGTGAAAAGGACAAGGAGCAAAACATTTCTGGTGTCGTTCACAGACTCTCTGTGTGTGTGTGTGTGTGTGTGTGTGTGTGTGTGTGTGTGTGTGCGTGTGTGTGTGTGAGTGTGTGCGTGTAAGTGTATTAGTGTGTGTGCTATCGTCTGCAAGGCAACAGTCATCATTCTGCAATTTGATAACACTATAGAGAAAAGCTAATTCGAGAAATGAACCCCTTAATGTTGAATGAATTTTTGCTCATTGTAGTTTCTGTAACGGTAGTGGGTTTTTTATGGGGTGGTGTTGTTAGCGCCACACCCAACCTACAACCTGGAGGGCCAGTGTGCTGACTTTCGTGTGGCTCCTTGCCCGAGACCAATCTGGTAAGGTTGGACCTGCCAGGAGCCAGAGTCTCCCCCCAGCATAGCTCTCAGGGTCTCTCAGTTCTTTTGGCCGAACAAAATCTCCAACCATCAACTGTAAGAAAACAAGTAGCCGGAGCGTCACCAAGGAAATTACACACAGACGTTTGAGATGACTAGGACGTGTGCTGAGAATGGAGCAGGACCGGATCACAAAAGTCACCTTAAGATGGACACCACCAGGCAAAAGAAAACCTAGGAGTCCCAAAACCACCTGGAGCAGAACTGTGCCACAAGAGTTGGAGCAGATGAACCTGTCATGGGGACAGGCGCAGCATGCTGCCAAGGACCGAACACAATGGAGAGAGGTCACTGAAGCCTTATGTCCCATAGGGGATGAAGAGGAGTAGGTAAGTAAGTAATGTTGTGAATTAAAAGGACTTCCCACCGTAATTAACAAGAGATTTCAAATAAAATTCTTGAATTTCCGTTTGTTCCCTGATCCTGAAGTGGCTGAGATGAAAATGCAATTGATCTTTACCCTCCAGTGGATTACACACTCAGTAGTCCACGCCTCACACCTCTTCTATGAACACTGGAGCATGCTGACACACTGGAGCTTTGCCTCTACCTCAGAGACTGCAAATCAAAGAGAGAGAGCGAGAGAGAGGTACTGTATCGGGGTATAGCCTAAGCATTTCCTCCTGTTTTCCGTTTTCCTTTGAGAGATGGAAGCGCCCCAGCACAAGATACAGTGCTTATACCACAGTGCTTATTTCTACAGCTTATGCTCTCAACTTTGAGAAAAACAACACTGGCCAAGGGTTCCGATAGTGGGGGAAGATTGAGTTGACACCAGCAGTAAAACATGTCATCTGACGGAGCAAGAGGGGAGAGCTAGAGAGAGAATGTGTGTGTGTGCGTGTGCGTGTGCGTGTGCGTGTGTGCGTGCGTGCGTGCGTGCGTGCGTGCGTACGTGCGTGCGTGTGTGTGTGTGTGTGTGTGTGTGTGTGTAGGGGGGGGTGGGGCACACACAGCATGAGGTTCTATGAAAGATGACCTCTCCTCCATTTCATTTCTAGTGGGATGAGTTAAGTGGAATTCTGTCAGTGGAGTGATTGGAAGGGATGTTAACCTTTAACACAAGGATCCTCAAACCGAGTTAAAGTCACAGAGAGTACTACTTGAAGATCTAAAATTCTTTCTGCAAAAAGGGAAATACAAAGTCAACAATGTGATATCGGAACATGGACAAGAACAACAAATCAAAGATGCACTGGAGCATTGGATACATAAACCCATTATTGGTGAATAGTGTTTACAGACCACACTGCCGTGCTACAGTAGCGAAAAAAAAGGCCTCCTACTTGGACACATCTGAAAGGTTAATGTCAAGCCCTGCCTGCCCAGTTTAGCGAGTGCTTGCAGCCCAGGCACATGGTTTTCAGTATTCAGGCTGTATTTGGACTCCTAACAGGCTAGATTCAACTGTAGTAGATTCAACTGTAGTTGAATCTGTAGTAAGAGGATTTCCTTCCTTTTCTCTCTTTGTTTGAACATCTCCATCGAAAAAAGGAAGTGGTTGAGTATTATTCATAGTTTGACATGGTCAAAACCCAGGCACTACTGAGAGACATGTCCTACAAGGATTTCATCTGACTCCACCCACTGTCACAAGCCAACAACACACAACAAATAAAGCCTTAAGCAGTGTTAATCATTAGGTGAACAGGCCTTAGTCACCACAAAGATCAACTCCACTTAGAGATCGGAGGTGAACTTCCCCAGCTGTGCTTTCAGAGGAAGAATGGGATGGATGAATTATGGGTCAAACAGGATGAATCAAATGATGCTTTAGTAATACTGTAATCTTATACAATTATACAAGGCAAATACTTCATACAGAAATGTGACATTGTGGGAGTGAGTAGAAACGAGGAGACAGTAGACAGGTTGTCGAGTCGGACGTTTTACTTCCCAACTTTGAATGTCAGAACAGCAGCAATAGTATAACAGTGCAACAGCATAGGCCAGGGTAACAACAACTTCACGTGAAACTCTCGTGTCTCAATAGAGATGGCTAACTCTAAACACTACCCAAAAAGACCCTGGGTTGAACTCTCAACTCCTCGTCTTAAAGGAGCCGTACCTCCTCCATAGTGTCTAGAGAATGTCTTTGTACAGTGGGTCACCACACAGCCCCTCCCAGAATTCACTAGAACTGACAAACAACAAACAGCCGAACAGTCAAGAGTGAGAGGGTCAACGGGGCGACGGGCGGACTGGGCGTCCAAAGCGACTGCGCTTAACCTGTGAAGGGGCAGGGGGGGGGGATGGGGGCCGCACAACAGGGGCTAGGGCAGGGCTTGGGGCTAGGGCAGGGCTTGGGGCGTGCACAGGTGGGTCAGGGGGCTGGGGCCTGGCAGGGGGGCGACCACGCCGCGGGGGTAGGGCCAGCTCAACCGGTCTGTCCAGGTCCAAATGAGCAGGTTTGAGACAGTCTACCGAGACCCGCTCAGGCTTACCCCCCTTGTCCACCAAAACGTTTTTTGGCCCCGCCTCCAGTACGTGGAAGGGGCCGTCGTAGGGAGGCTGCAAGGGAGTACGGTGGCCATTGTGGCGGATAAAGATGTACGTGGCTGACTGAAGGTCCTTGGGGATGTAGGACGGAGGGAGGCAGTGGTGAGAAGTGGGGACAGGAGAAAAGTCCCCAGCACTGTCCCGGAGCGTAGACCGCTGTGATGCAGCAGATTAGGGGGCCGCGGCGACCGGGAGAAACTCACCTGGGACCCGCAGTGGCTGGCCGTACACCAGCTCCGCAGACCAGGCCTGGAGGTCCTCCTTGGGGACGGAGCGGAGGCCGAGCATGACCCACGGGAGACGGTCAACCCAGCTGCCGTCCGCGAGGCTGGCCCGCAGAGCGGCTTTCATGGAGCGGTGAAACCGTTCGCAAATTCCGTTGGCCTGTGGGTTGTATGCCGTGGTGCGGTGGAGTTTTACCCCTAGGCCCTCAGCGACAGCAGTCCAGAACTCGGACGTAAACTGGGGGCCCTTGTCAGAGGTGAGGTCTGATGGCGTGCCAAAGCGGGCCACCCAGGATCCAACAAAAGCGGACGTGGTCGACGACAGTGGAACCGCCTCCTGGTCGTCCTGTCCACCATAGTGAAGAGGTGAGTGAACCCCCGGGAGGGGGGCAGGGGGCCCACCAGGTCCACGTTCACATGATCAAAACGTCTCTCCGGCACGAGAAACGGTGCCAAGGGGGCTTTTGTGTGACGGTGCACTTTGGAACGTTGGCACGCCACACAGGAGCTAGCCCAGCTCTTGACGTCCTTCCGAAGGCCGGGCCAGACAAACTTATCCCCCATTAGCTTAGTGGACGCCTTCACTCCCGGGTGTGAAAGGCTGTGAATGGTGTCAAACACACGATGCCGCCAGTTACTGGGAACCATAGGGCGGGGCTGACCTGTGGAGACGTCGCAGAGGAGTGTGGCCTTGATGGCGTCGAACACCATATCCTCCAACCATATAGCCCAGTGGCGGTTGCCCGGTAGGCCTGCACGTCCATGTCAGCGGCCTGGTCGGCAGTCATGACTGCATAGTCGAGGCCCAAGTGGACAGCCGCCACCACTGGTTGGGAGAGGCAGTCGGTGACAAAGTTGTGCTTGCAGGCTATGTGCTGTATGTCCGTAGTGAACTCCGAGATGGCGGAGAGTTGACGCTGTTGGCGGCCAGACTACGGCTCAGCGGCCTTGGCCATGGCGAATGTGAGTGGCTTGTGGTCCACAAACGCAGCGAAGCGTCGGCCTTCCAGCAGAGACCTGAAGTGTCGGACAGCCAGGAAGAGACCCAGCAGCTCCTGGTCGAAGGTGCTGTACTTCTTTTCGTTGTCGGTAGTTTGTGGCTGAAAAACACAAGTGGCTGCCAGGCACCACTCACCCATTGCTCGTACACCGCCCCCACTGCGTAGTCAGAAGCGTCAGTAGTGAGGGCGATCGGGGCAGTGGGAGACGGGTGAGCCAGCAAAGCAGCGTTGGCCAGCGCAGTCTTGGCGTTGTCAAAGGCTATGGCCCTCTCAGGGGACCAGTCCACCTCACCATTAGGGTTCTTACCCTGCAGGGCGTCGTACAGGGGCCGCATGAGGTGCGTGGGGGATGAACCTGTTATAAAAGTTCACCATGCCCAGGAACTCCTGCAGGGACCGCCGCCCACTGAAACACACCTCCACGTACCTGGTAGTGTAGGTGCGTATAGGTGTGCCAATAGCGGCTTCCATCGGGGGGCCGTATCCACCAGCCATGGTGTCCACAGCCGATGCAGGGAGGATGCTGCGCTGAGCACCCGAGTCAACCAGCAGCCGCCGGCCAGACAAATTATCTTTGATGAACAACAGCCTGCTGTCCCCGCCAGCGCTCATGGCCGTTAACGAGCGCTGGCTCTGGAGTTTCCCGGGTTGCTGTAAGTGCATGGCGGGTGGCACTGTTTGGCCTTGGCTCAAAACCTGTTGTGATAATAGCACAGTCCATTGTCACGTTGGCGGTGGGCAGTCACCGCAGCGACGCCCACTGCGTTCTCCAGTGACAGGTCCGAGGTCTGGGCGGGGAGCAGCGCGTGCACAAACTGCTGAGAAAAATCCTGTCCGCCTCAGCAGCCAGCTCGCGATAGTCTTTGGTGTAGGAGAGAGGGTTGCTGGCTAGCACGGTGCACACGGGGGCTGGGAGCTGGCGCAGAAAAATGTGGGTAAATAGGAACGCAGGATCTGCCCAACCTAAAACAGCTAACATCCTCTCCAGCAGCTCGGACGGTTTGCTGTCACCAAGCCCGGTGAGCGACAACAGACGTTCCGCCTTCTCTATTTCAGACAGCTCGAATGCTTTTAAAAGGAGAGCTTTGAGGGCTATGTACTTGCCGTGTGCCGGTGGAGCCGCCACCAGCCCCATCGCCCGTGCCGTTGTTGCGGCATCCAACGCCGCTACCACATGGTAGTGTTTTGTTACATCCTGAGTTATTCCCCTCAGTTCAAACTGGGCTTCGATGTGCATTCTACCCTCAATGATAAAAGGTAGATAGAGGGATAGAGAGAGAGAGAGTGGTGATCACGTGGTCTTTCCTACAGTACCTCACAGGACAAAGTAAAACGAAAGAGCTATCCTCTGCATTCTGCTTTTATTTTCCACTTCAACCACAGTATTTCTTTTTTTTCAATAATATTTTTATTGAAGGACAAGATACAACGACAAGATACAACATACGGAGCGCCCCTGGGGTCACATGGTAGAAAAAAAATATCTGATGTGTGAATCCGTTCCCTCGGTTTTGTAACTCGTTCCCTCGGTTTAGTAATCCGTTCCCTCTGTTTAGTAATCCATTCCCTCGGTTTAGTAATTCGTTAGGGTTATGGTTAGGGTTAGGGTTAGGCCCTACGAGCCAGAACGATCGCAAGGATTAGGGTTAGGGTTAGAATCCTTGTGATCGTTCTGGCTCATAGGGCCTAACCCTAACCCTAACCCTAACGAATTACTAAACCGAGGGAACGGATTACTAAACCGAGGGAACGGATTCACACATCAAATATTTTTTTTCTACCATGTGACCCCAGGGGGGCTCCGTCCATTTATTTATTTTTTAAACAAAAAACACTCCCCATCCCACCCCCCTTCCAATCCCACCCGCCCCCAATATAGTACATTGACAAAGGAAAATAAAAAATAAAAATACAAATAAACAAAAAGAACAAAAACATTCACCAGCTAATTGAATATTAGAAGCATTGACAACAACCACAGTATTTCAACTAGGAGCTGTTTGCAAGGAGAACCAACCAACACCACTGCATTATCACATTATGGAGACCTCCGCAGCCATTTGTCCCATCGAGGGAAGGGTCATTTGAAGACAAGAGGGCAGCATTGATGGCTCCCCCTTCACTAGGATACCTTTTAAATGCAGATACACATGCATATTAGCAAAATTTCACCCGAAAACATCCATTTCATACACATACACATACACACACATAAAAACCCTGTAATGACCTGTAAATAGAAGGTAGATTTTCAGGCCGACTGGGATTTCTGCTGACACCGTAGGAGAGTCACCTGCCAAACCAGGAAATTAACCAGGAAATGAATACACCCTAATATCCACAACGCTTTGCTCTATAAAACATAATTGACATTGAGAGCAATTAGGATCCCGTAGATTGTAGTTAACCTTCTGCTGAAAACCCTCAAGGAAAGCACACATACTGTAAAGACAGGCTTTTGGCAAATATCTACAGTATGGAGAAAGTAAAAATAACTTTGCTTTGGAAAATTGGGGATGGTCAGGTAAGATTCCAGGCAGCATTGGTTTTCTATTTCTAAGGGTAGAATTAAATGTCAACCAAAGTTGGACTCCCCCTGCTTACACATTCCTTGCATTACAAGTCCAAGCCACAAAGGGTGTGTTTGAGGGAGAGACATCTGATTGGTGCAATTTCACTGTATTTAATCATAAGAGCTAAAGTAGTGCCTTGGACCACCCACACGCACGCACGCACACACATACGCACACACATACGCACACACATACGCACACACACACACACACACACACACACACACACACACACACACACACAGAGACACTATCACGATCTCTGGCCCTCTGATCCTCAACAAAGGAGCCCCCCAGGACTGGGATCTGGCCTGCAATAAGACTGGGCCACAAAACATTTATGGTAACAAGCTGCTAGGTGTCCTCCAGTGGGCTAAGACCTAGAAAAGTGTTATGCAACAGAATGGTTACATTTAAATATATATATCAAGCTTGACAGTGTCCTTGCACTAAGCCTGGCTTGGTGAGCGCACATTATAAAGCCTCCATGACTAAATACCCTCTCCACTGGTGCACTGGTGGCAGGAACAACGAGCACTCTCATAGCTACAAGACAGAGCCTTGGGAACACCTATGCATGCATTTTCCCAGAAATCCCGGCAGTTCACTTCTTCTTCATCAGAGGACACCTGGATGTAGCGAATGAGCTCAGCCTTGACAGATCAGCCATGGTCTACATTTTTCTTGTCGCTTTTCCTTTTAGCAGGTGGCTCCTCCTGATGGTCTTTTCCACTACTGCTCTCAGGTATGATGATGACTTTCCTGGTTAGTTAGAATATTATGATGTTATACGATATACACTGCACACCGTGGTGATGGTTAAGTTAATGAATCAATGATAAATAAGCCTAAATATGTGTTTCGAAATATTGTGTATATACCTACCTATTGTCGCATATCTCCTAAAATGTCTCACTTATTCTTTACCCAGTGTGTGACCCTGTGAATCGTTCACAACTTAAGAGAACTGTCTGCAGACTTGGGCTGTTTTTCTCCATTTCATGAAGTGGGCTGTTATCCCTAAAAAGCCACTCATGCTCCTGTCAGTCCAAATATCCACAGTCACAGACACAGTGTCTGTCTTTTCTAGTTTAGATTTGATCTTGGACTCTATCTTTGTCTGCTGCTAGCTCAGACCTCTGGTTGCGGTGCTTCGACTTACTGGGCAGCATCTCTCCTCTACCGCTGACATGAAATTCTTGAAGTTAGGCTTTTTAATCAAAGAGGCGGGTTGTATGAAATGACGAGATCCTGTATTATGGACTCAGTATTGTCCTTCTGTCTGGGGCGGCCCAGTCTGTATACTTGCAAACCTCTTGTCTGAGTCAAGAAAGAATCAATGGTGCTCTGTCCCTTTCGGCTGGCCACTTTGAATTCAGTAAACCTGGAGATGAACAAAATGGAAAATGAATTAGGTTGCAATTTATTCTAATTATATATTATATTCAAATTATAGTACTAACATCTGGATGATATAGTTAACATGTTTTATGTATAGCAAAACCCATCTGGCAACACAGGCTTCTGAGAAAAGAACTGGTCTAAGCTCTAAGCAAATTATTGCAGGCTATATCAATATTTTTTTCTAAATATAGAGAGAGTGGCTAAGAAAAAGATATAGACTAATGTTACTCAGGGTAACAGGAAAATATTGCTAACATTATTAGGCATGCAACAATAACTGTAGCCTTTTCATGACTCCGCCTCCGTGTCCTCGTTCTCCGTTGATTGGCACACCTGCCACCTGTCTGCTCTACAAAGGCCCTGCACCTGCTACCAGTCAATGCCAGATTGTTTGCCATTGATGGTTGGTCGATGTCCCACGTCCAGCTCTGTAACCAGCACCGTAAGCTGCCCAGCCAGTTGCCTGTTTACACTGTGCCTAACTCTCCCACTCTCCTTGTTCCTCTGAAGACCTATGCCTGTCTGACTACCCGCCTGCCTGCTGATTCCACTGCCTGCTTGATTACCCATCTAACTGCCAAACCGCACCTGCCTGTCTGACTACCTCCCCCGCCTGCCTGACTACTCACCTGCCTGTCCCTCTCTGCCTGCCCCTCTCTTAAATAAACAGAGAGCTTGCTCTGCACAAAGAGTATGATATTTACATCAACGGTGGGCTGACAAGAAATTTACACACAAGTCAGGGGAGGCTGGTGGAGGTAGAAATCAGCGGACGGGCTCATTGTAATACATGGTATGGAATGAAGAACGGTATCAAACATTTCTCATTCCCACAATGTCTTCAACAATCCTAGCTCGGCAGTTCTCTGAAATACACTCTCTGCTATGATGTTTGTAACGTATTATGCAACTCAATGTGAATTTGGATAGAAATAGCCCAGGCTATGCCCACACAATCCTCCCACAGACATACAAGGGCTTCTCATGGATGTTAGAAAGCCTCTCAGCGCTTGCTCTGTGACGGCCAGTGCCACCACCTGCGCTACACTTCAGAGGTCAGAGGTCATCGGCGTCCCAGAGTGATGAATTGTGGTTGCTTTGCTCTCGTCTCAGGGCCCACAAAGTCTATGGCGAGGTAGCCATGATAATGAATAGCCAATGCGCTAACCTTCCTCAGGCTGGGGAAGTTTCCCATAACCCCTATCATTCAACGCCACCATTCTGGTAGACACGGTAACACATAACATGTAACACTTCCTTGACAGCGAGTTAACATAAAGCGTGCATGACACTACCTGTCAGGATGTTAACACTTGACATGTTGGATTATGACATCAAGCGTACCGCTGAGAGTACTTTTCAACTGCTGAGGCATCAGATGTCAAATCACAATTCAAATGTTTACTGTGTCATGCTTTGTGAAGGGAGTTATTATCATGAAAGGGCTTTAATGTCAGGGAGATTCATGTTCAGTTTAACAGGGAGATAAAGCTATCTACCGGTATGTCTGTTGTCATACTGTAGTCTCGACATTTGAGGCACTTTTCTTGTTGTGCGTGGCATATTTTCCAATCCATGGTCACATCCACCTAAATCTTGTATAGTGTCCTGCTTTACCTCAGCCCTTTACCTCGTCCAGCGCACCCAACAAGCCTGTTTTCACTGTAGAGCACAATGAAATTGGACAGAAAAAAATGGTTACGCTCACACATAAGTCACACCAAAAAAACTTCGACGTAACAACATTTCCAACCCCAGTGGAAAAAGAGAAATCCCTTTCCCATGCAGTTTCTACTTGCTCAGCAAGACCTGAGGACAGGATGTTCATAGAACATGGTGATGACTAAGATCCTGGTGGGATGAAAGCCATGAAATGTTGCTATGGAGCTTCGATTGTGTGCAGGGGTGAGTCTTTTTCAAAGACGACATGGGGTGCCATGCTGCCAGGATCAGGGATGTATGACTAGTGGTGCGGGTTGGCAGAGGTAGAAGTTATCTCAGAACAGCTGACCATGCCATCTGTCTAGCTGGCAAGCTGTGGAGGGAGGCTGAGCAGATGCCAGTGATGGGGTGGGGGCAGGGGTATGGTCCTCCTCCACTGAGTAAGAACCTGTGTACGCAACACCAAGGAGCAGGGACGTTGTTGAGATTGAGGTCAAGTTCCGGTCACTGGAGAGGTGTAGCGGTTGAGGTGTTATTGAAGTGTGCTACATAGGCTAGTCTGTTTATGAGAAAAAAGATAAACCCTAGACAAAACTCAGTAGCTGTGTTTCTCATAAAAGGTCACCAACTGATGGGTTTGGCTTGGAATTTAATTCACTATAAAAGCCTTCTCTTTCATTCTGTGCTCATTTTTACATCTGGGACTCATTTAAAGGCTGACAATATAACATCTTGTTCACATGGTAGATTTTAAATTACCATCTGACTAGAATTTACATGACATGAAGGTATTATGTTTATCTTCAAGCTGAATTCTGACTGGTAAATACACAAAAGCAATTCAAGCTTTTGCAAATGATATTGTTTGTCTCAAACCAGAATACATAGAATACAGAATACATCCATAGGTCAATAAGACCCAGTGAAATCCAATGTAATTAAAAAGTCTGAGTCTGAAGTATTTTTCATCCTTATTACATATACTGTACCGATTTCATTGCAGTGGTGTCTCTTCCTGTCTCCCTCGCTTCCTTGCTCAATGCAAACTATTTCTAACTGAAACAATGAATCTGTCAATATTGTTCACATTGTTATCCAGTAAATGTCTTAGTTACGTGACCTTGAAACTAGCGAAGGACCTGTGTGGTTGAAATGCAGTCGTTATTTCGTTTGGGAATGTTGAACTCGGAAATGAGCTGGCCAGAGGAGACACTCACATTAGCCCGAAGTTGAGGGGATTCAAATCCCCGCATTCCTCAAACAAAACTCAGGCAAGGCTGTGATGTACGTTTACTAGCACAAATCATCAGAGTACATATGACTTATTTGCACACGAAGGCTTCCAATGCTGAGGTCGGCTTCCAACGCTGAGGTCGGCTTCCAATGCTGAGGTCGGCTTCCAGCGCTGAGAAATGCTTGCGGCCTGTAGCCAATGAGACACACGTGCAAGTCGCAGGTTTACCCGGCCACAGCAAGTGGTAGATGCCCAGAAACGTGCTGCAAACATTTTGGAAAAGCTAAATCAGGCAGAATGACAAGGTCTTCCGCTAATGCATCATAAGTAATGATTCAGTATGGTTATTTTGTGACATTTTCAAGAGCAAAAAAAGCTACATATTGCACCTGTAAAGTTGTTGCTGGATGTAACATTTCTAATGGTTCTAAATTACTGTTTACCATGAGGGGTCATTTGACCCCCTGTGAGTAAAAATAAAGTGTTATATCTTTGCACTCGATCAAATTTCAGGACCCTCCTTTCATGACTTTTCCTAGATATGTGCGTTCTACCACCCAGTATCCTTACATTTTCATTATCACTTCAGGATAAGCTAGTATGAATAGGTATGAAGATTTTCTGTGTAGGAAGCAGGCTAATTTACAAGCGGCCAACTCAACGACACATCGCTAGTCAATTAACACAGCTTGTTTTGTGCGCCTGCTAACAATGTAAAGTAGTGTTCTAGTTAACTAGGTAGCAGTGGTGATTACTCACCCAATCCATTGCTGTAAAGGTCTCTAGGCACAGAGGGAGGTCGACACAAAGAAACGGTTCAATAAACACATATTTTATTTACTGCGACAGTCAAACGCCACTGGCGTGCTGGAGAGAGAGAGACTTTCACAATTATAATACTGGCAGTGTCCACTAGAACTCCGCTGGCGCGCGGCCGCTTCTGCGCTGCTTTCCGCTTCCAGCTGTTCCCTTTCAAAAGACACAAACATTTTGATTGGTTGCCAACATGAGGACCAAAGCATTTGACAGGGACATTTTGGGGCAATGACTCTGGGTGCCAAAGCACGTAATGTTGACAAGCTAGCTCCGACTACCTGTGCCTCCTTCCTCAGCCCCGATATAAACCGCTTGCTTGCTTAACAGAAGTTAAGCGACATCTAGTGGACACATTTAGAACAGCAGTTTCTTTCTTTGAAAAATTGCATCTCACCCACATCTAATTTTTATGCTTTGCAAAATCATCTCATGGGACGGATTAAACTCGTTCACGGGCCTGTTCCGGCCCGCGGGCCGTATGTTTGACAACCCTGTTACTATAGTGACACTATGTATAGTTTGAAATGGGTGCAATCAATGCCGCATATTGAATTAACAATAATATCGTAGTAAAATGCTGCAGTAAAAATACAATTAGGGAAACACAATTTACATTTTCATAAATGGCTCCTATTTCTGGCAACGGGTTTCAAGGGAAAACTACAGAATACATGCAGACAACACCGAGGAATGGACTGATCTGAGGTCTGCATATCTATGTAGTCATGTTGCATGAAACTACATTGATTTGTACCTGTGAAGCATTACACCTTTAACTGTGGTTGGGGATTTTAACGTCATACCCACCGCACTTTCTAGGGTTTGTACGCTTTTTGTTTTTAGTTGTAAATGTATGTAAATACAGTTTGCTGTGATTGTACAATGTAGAATGTGGCAATTAATGCCGCATCAAATTAAATTTAACAGAGAGAGCCCAGCCCAGCCAACAGAGAACACAGAGAAAGACACACTCAGTCTCTGATGCCATAATTACAGGCCCTGCTACCTCCTGTGGGATTGTACTCTTCTCTGTTTGTGTTCATGGCTTTATTTCCGTAGAAATTGTTATGTCTGTGTGTGTGTCTGTGTGTGTCTGTGTGTGTGTGTGGGTCTGTGTGTGTCTGTGTGTGTCTGCATGTGTGTGTGTGTGCCTGCGTGTGCGTGAATGTGTGTGTGTGCGTGTGTGCATCTGCGTGTACATGTGTGTGTGCGCGTGTGAGCGTATGTGCGCGCATGTCATAATCCAGGGCGCTTTGATTTATGGAGTCTGTTATGATAGTGCCCTTGGTCCAGGGAACACTCTGCGGCAGCTCCTCCTCTCTCTACTTTATCTTCTTATACCGTCTCTTTCCAGCCTCTCTTTCTCTGGCTCTCGTCCTTGCCCTCTGTCCTTCTGTAGTGTGTCAGTACCCTCTCTCCTTTATCTCCTATGGACATCTCATACTGTAGTTATAGGTTATAAGTAAATTAGTATTCTAAGGTTCAGAATACATTTGCTATTTTCAGTCATCTCTTTCTAACATGGCATTTGCTGGGCTAGTGTCGTGGATTAATAATGAGAGTCAAGATAGGAACTTGCTTTATATCTAGGTATAATATGTATTAAAGAAAATGGTCTACTGAAGGTAGACTGAAGAGCCCACTCCCACACAACACATCTCTTGTATAGTGTCAACATAGACACAACAGCAATAGGAGTCCGCATTCCATAAATGTTTATGAACCGGTTCTCCAGTGAGTGTTCAACTCAGGAGAGAGTGTTCATGAACAGGACAGAGATGAACTTTCAACAATCCTATGGGCTCCACAGTAACAGCCACTGCAGTTATAGTGGTCTACATAAATAAGACAGAACCACAGAGGCTACCTGTGGGAGCCAATTAGTGTATATGATTTATGATTTTCGGTTTCTTATTGATATTACGATGTTTCTTGGTAATGTTTCACTTCAGAGATATATTTGGATACATTGGATTGGTTTATTACACTACAGTAATTGGCTAGTGTCTCTTTTAAGAGAGCCAGCTTCATATACAGTTAGGTCCGGAAGTATTTGGACAGTGACACAATTTCCATAATTTTGGCTCTGTATGCCACCACAATGGATTTGAAATGAAACAATTGAGATGTAATTGAAGTGCAGACTTTCAGCTTTAATTCAAGGGGTTGAACACAAATATTGTATGAAACGTTTAGGAATTGCAACCATTTTTATACACAGTCCCCTATTTTCAGGAGCTCAAAAGTAATTGGACATATTAACATAATCATAAATAAAAATTTAATTTGTTATACTTTGTCGAGAATCCTTTGCAGGCAATGACTGCCTGAAGTCTGGAACACATGGACATCACCAAATGCTGGGTTTCCTCCTTCGTGATGCTTTGCCAGGCCTTTACTGCAGCAGTCTTCAGTTGTTGTTTGTTTGTGGGTCTTTGTGCCTTTAGTTTTGTCTTCAGCAAGTGAAATGCATGCTTGATCGGGTTGAGATCAGGTGATTGACTCTGGCCATTGCAGAATATTCCACTTATTTGCCTTAAAAAACTCCTGGGTTGCTTACGCAGTATGTTTTGCGTCATTGTCCATCTGTATTTGAAACACCATCCAATCAACTTTGCTGAATTTGTCTGAATCTGAGCAGACAGAATATCCCTAAACACTTCAGAATTCATCTGTCTGCTTCTGTCTTCTGTCACATCATCAATAAACACTAGTGACCCAGTGCCATTGGAAGCCAGGCATGCCCATGTCATCACATTGCCTCCCAGTGGCGTAGCGGACGGGCCCGAAGCGACGCACCGCGGGGGGGCCCCAGCCACTTGGGGGCCCCCTAACATCGGATACAACCTTTTTTTTCTTCTTCATAAAACAAAGAAAATAAGTGGCCCTTCATTGTTTCAACCTTAATTTTAATATAGAGGCCTATATTTAAAAATATAAACATAGTTAGCCGTATCCAATAGCAAAATGACTTTTACCCAATGCAGCTTCTGGCCCTTGCACACCAATGCGTTTTTCACGTGCGTTTTTTTACGTCCGTTAAAAAAATAAATTAGAACTCATGTTGTGTCAATCACGCTTGCACACCGAATCCGTAATATTCGTCCGTCCCCCCCAAAAATCGGAACAGGTTCGATTTTCTGCGTTTTTCGCGTCCGTCAAAAGCCTTTTGAGAGTTGTTATTGACCACTCCGCCATGGTATAGACTGGGACACATCGTCAAATTAGAACTGCAGGACAGTTGGATTAATGCTTACGGAAGTACATGTCTCAAGTATTATCTCGGCGGTTAGTCAAGTGAAAGAAAACAACATAGGCCTACAGATGATAATTCACACAATATAATACCATGAAAGCGTACGGCACTAAACAATAACATTTATTTGGGCAGCATCACTAAACAATAACATTCATTTGGGCAGCATCATACTCAAACTCAGGCAGAAGGGCAGGGTCCTTTATGAAAAACATTGACAACAAAATCGGCGCAAAAAAACAAAACTGAATTCGCTTAGCCTATAATTATGCTCCTGAAACGACAGCGCAAACACGCTACATTACTATGGATAATAATTACAATGAGCCATTCATTAAAAATAGCAAAAATAATATTAGGCTATTAAATCTCACTTAATGAAAAAACTGGCATCTCCCATCGGTCACTATTTGTTGGCTATCTGGTGATATGGACGTCTTTGAGTGTCTAGAAAAGCGCTATAAGTCTAATGTATTATTATTATTTATTATTATTATGGACGTCACTTTAATCCGGCAGTTCTCAAGGTTCAGTTATGGGCTATGTACAGTGAGGTAGTTTATGTACAGTGAGCCATGTGCTCACAGAGACCCTTATAAAGACTTGATTTGTATTCCTACAGTTTCAGGCAGTCACCCCAGACAGGAAAGAGAGCATCGTGTAAGCAAAGCTGACATGGCCAATGTGACTAAAACAGCAAGTGCTGGTGGTCGGAGTGGGATAGACTGGAAAACGTTCTGAAGAGCCTGAAGGGCTCTGCACACAGCGTGCGATTTCTGTTGCGCATCAACGTTCCATTTTGAAGTTTGAATGGAAGTCTATGAGAACATCGCATTTACCCACACACGGCCCCGATTTTAATCGCACGGCGAACATTCGATTCCATTCATTTTGAATGGGACAAAGCACACGGCGTGCGAGTTTTGTCGCACTGCTTTGTCCCATTCAAAATGAATGGAATCGAATGTTCGCCGTGCGATTAAAATCGGGGCCGTGTGTGGGTAAATGCGATGTTCTCATAGACTTCCATTCAAACTTCAAAATGGAACGTTGATGCGCAACAGAAATCGCACGCTGTGTGCAGAGCCCTTGAGAGGAAGTGAGGGAATAGTGCAGGAAAGGTTTTAATTCTCTGAATTGAGTAAATTTTGTGAAAAAAGAATGTCTCCTTCTCAAAAGTTTCTCTCTCTTCATGAATAGCAATTTACAGATGCCTTATGCTGGAAATGTTGCAGTTGAATGTTTAATCAAAGTGAGCCCCCACTCTCTCTCTCTGTCTGTCATCCACTCTATAACACACTCTCTGTCTTTGAGCCTTTTCGCACTACAGGGCTGATCCAAACCATCCTGTGCTGGTTCAGATATGTGACGTCATATCATCGCTTTGCTATGGAGTCGTGTGAGAGAAAATTATTATATGTAGGGCTCTGCACACAGCGTGCGATTTCTGTTGCGCATCAACGTTCCATTTTGAAGTTTGAATGGAAGTCTATGAGAACATCGCATTTACCCACACACGGCCCCGATTTTAATCGCACGGCGAACATTCGATTCCATTCATTTTGAATGGGACAAAGCACACGGCGTGCGAGTTTTGTCGCACTGCTTTGTCCCATTCAAAATGAATGGAATCGAATGTTCGCCGTGCGATTAAAATCGGGGCCGTGTGTGGGTAAATGCGATGTTCTCATAGACTTCCATTCAAATTTCAAAATGGAACGTTGATGCGCAACAGAAATCGCACGCTGTGTGCAGAGCCCGTAATAAGCTACATTTAAGAACCAAACATCATCTTGGGTTGAATGTCTGCAGCGGGCTGTAGAAGATGATTTCCTGTTGTCACACAATAGAACCAGTTTCTCTACTTGAAGCTTGACATGGGCTAAGACAACAGACACATTTACATGATCACAAATGTTGTGTACCTACTGTGGTTAGTAGGCTACTCAAATAAACACGGAGAAACGGACTGTAGTTTACTAGCTTCTTTACTTGGAGAAATGGCCCCGTTACATTGCATGTCACTTCCTACATAGGAATGCTGGGAGGTACGTCCAACAGGTACGTAATCACGTAGTGACGTAACATACTCAGGCCAGGTAGAATAAACAATGCTAGAGCAATAGATGCAAACCCAAATACTCTACAACTCCTCCCCTTCTAGATAACAACAACATTAACACCATAGCATTTACTAGGTTGAACATAACTAACAATACCCTTGCTTTAAACGGATAACTAAACACACTAGTGTCTTATTCAGAGAGATAGTTTGTCTGGAGGTCTGTGGGTGCGTGTTGGATAACGTCTCTCCTCCGGGGGTGTGACCCCCGGGCTCGCACCACCAGCAGGGAGACCCAGGCGTGGGGTCAGGGGCCGACCAGGGCTAGGCAGACACCCCGTTACACGGTCGGAGGTCGGCAGGCCCAGGCTCTCCTGAGCAGTGTTGGAGGTAGGCAGGCTCAGGCTCTCCTGAGCAGCGGTGATACGTGCAGCAGGATCCACCACCTCTTCTGCAGTGCGTACCTCTGACCTCCGTAGTTGGTCAAGGTGGCGTCGCCAGACAGTGTCAGGAGCTACTTCTACAGTGTAGGACAAGGGCCCTTGTCTTTCTTTGATTATGCCGGGCACCCACTTGTGTTCTCCACGGTAATCCCTGGCCAGCACAGTCTGTCCAATCTCTAGTTGACGTGTTTCCCTGTCGTGCGCCCTTAGACCCTGTCTGATCTGCCGATCCATTACAGTCCGCCGCAGATTTGGCTTAAGCAAGTCCAGTCTTGAGCGTAACCCACGTCCCAGGAACAGCATGGCGGGTGTCCGGTTGGTAGTAGCGTGAGTGGCGTTACGGTAGGCAAACAGGACATTGGCCAGCTTCTGACGTAGAGAGAGAGAGGCATCTGCCATAGCTCGCAGACCTTGTTTTAGGGTTTGTACGAACCTCTCGGCGAGCCCGTTGGTAGCCGGATGATAGGGGGCTGATGTTATGTGGCGAATTCCATTGAGCTTCAGGAACATCTGGAATTCATTAGCCGTGAATTGAGGACCATTGTCACTCACCAACTGTTCGGGGATACCAGTTCTTGCAAAGAGGCTTCTCAACACGTCGATCGTGTGGGCTGTTGTCGTGGAGCTCATGGTGAACACTTCTGGCCACTTTGAACATGCATCGACCACCACTAGGAATGTTGTCCCCATGAATGGACCGGCGAAATCAATGTGGATACGTTGCCATGGGGATGCAGGCCATTCCCAGGCATGGAGAGGTGCAACTGTCGGCTCATTCTGTACACGCTGGCAGCCAGAGCAATGCATGGCGAGCTGTTCTATCTGTTGGTCAATCCCCGGCCACCAGACGTAGCTCCTGGCGAGTGCTTTCATCTTCACCACTCCCAGATGGCCACTGTGTAGCTCTTCCAGCACCCTGGACCTGAGCTTGGTGGGGATGACGATCCTCATTCCCCACATAAGGCATCCAGAGTCAATGGTGAGCTCGTCCCTACGTCGGTAATAGGGAGTGAGGGGAGACCCTTCGTGGGTTGTCCAGCCAGTCTGCGTTGCTCTGTACACTTGTGAGAGAGTTGCATCTTTCCGGGTCTCTCTCTCAATCATTTCCGCCGTCACCGGGAGGCTTTCGAGTTGCATGAGTGTGAACATCTCCACCGGTTCCTTGTCCCCCTTTGTCGTTGTTGCTGTGTCAAGTGGCAGCCGGGACAACCCGTCTGCGTTGGCGTGTTGCAGTGTTCTCTTGAATTCGATCTTGTACCGGTGCCCTCCTAGGAACAGGGCCCAGCGTTGCATCCGTGCTGCAGCTGTCACGGGAATCGCCTTCTGGGGGTTGAATATCGAGACCAGCGGTTGATGGTCAGTCACCAGGATGAACTCCCTGCCGTACAGGTACTGGTTAAACCGTTTTACGCCCCAGACCAGGCCCAACGCCTCCTTGTCTATTTGAGAGTAATTCTTCTCGGCCGGGGCCAGGGAGCGTGAGGCGAACGCTATTGGTCTTTCGGTCCCATCCCGCATCACATGTGACATAACGGCTCCTATACCATACGGCGAAGCGTCGCATGCTAACTTCACAGGCAAGGAGGGGTCGTAGTGTGTGAGTACTGTCTCCGATGTCACAAGCTTCTTCACTTCCTGGAAGGCCTGTTCACATTCTGTGGTCCATTTCCATTTCCATTCTGCCTGAAGTAGTTGGTTCAACGGGTAGAGCACCGTGGACAGGTTAGGCATGAACCGGTTGTAGTAGTTGATGAATCCGAGAAACGACCTCAGCTGCTGTACATCCTGTGGCTGAGGAGCCTCCATGACGGCCTCGATTTTCTCTTTGCATCTATGCAAGCCCTGTGCATCGATGGTGTGGCCACAGTATGTGATACATGATTTAAAAAACTCACACTTGTCACGTCTGGCCCGGAGTCCGTAGTCTTGAAGTCTCTGTAAGACCTTCTGGAGGTTCTCCAGGTGTTCGTTATCGTTGGCCCCCGTCACAATGATATCATCTAAGTAGCACTGTGTGCCTGGAATCCCTTGTAACACCTGATCCATGGCTCGCTGCCATATGGCCGGGGCAGAGGCCACTCCGAAGACCAGCCTGTTGTATCGGTACAGGCCTTTCAAAGTGTTTATCGTCAGGAACATCTTTGAGTCTTCTTCTATCTCCATCTGTAGATAGGCTTCAGCCAGGTCCACCTTGGTGAACCGTTTTCCACCGGCCAGGTTTGCGAAGATGTCCTCAATCCTGGGTAATGGATATTGTTCTGCTTGTAGCACAGGATTGATGGTGATCTTGAAGTCTCCACACAGCCTCACTGCCCCTGACTTCTTTGCTACTGGGACAACGGGTGTGGCCCATGGACTCCAGTCTACCTTGGACAGGATCCCATCAGCTTCCAGGCGGTCCAGCTCAGCTTCCACTTTCTGTCGTATGGCGTATGGAACTGGGCGTGCTTTGTGGAAACGTGGGTTGGCTCCGTCTTGGAGAACGATTTTTCCCTTGATGTGTTTTAATGTCCCGATGCCGTCTTGGAATACAGGTGCTGCGGCATCCAAGACTTTCTCCAGTTTCACCTCTGTGGACTTGTGAGTGGGGTTTGGCGCCACCTGCAGGCTCTTAATGGATTTCCAGTCCAGCTGCAGCTTCCTCAGCCAGTCTCGCCCCCACAACGCTGGTCCTCCTCTTCTTACGACGTACAAGTCCAAAATGCGTTGTTGACCATTGTGTTGTACATCCACAGGCAGTACTCCGAGGGGCTTGATTTTCTCTCCAGTGTATGTTTTTAGGAGGATAGATGATGGGTTCAGCTTCTGGTCTCCAAAGTACTTCACAAAGTCAATGTGTGCCATCACTGACACTGCAGAGCCGGTATCCAGTTCCATTTGTACTTGTTTGCCATTCACCTGTGGTGCAAGCCAGATAGCTTCCCTGTCGCCTCCTTTGACATGGTAAACATCCAAGCTATTGGTATGTTCACTCTCCTCGTCTGACTCGTCGTCTGCAGCCTCCTCCATGTTGTGCACTTTCCTGTTCTTTTGCGCACTCCACTGTGTCTTTTTTTCATTTTTGTACACTCTTGATTTTCCAGAGCGACACACCCTCTGGATATGTCCAGTTTTGTTACATAGTCTGCAGACTTCGTCTTTAAACCTACACTGTGATGGGGAATGTGAGCCCCTCCCACACCTGTAACACAGTTCTTGCTCTCTTGTTTGTGTGATGGTTGCCATTTTGTTGACATTTACTGCCTTTACTCCTGTCTGCAGTTCAACAGCATCCCTGGCTGCTGTTTCCATTGAGACTGCGATTTCCACTGCCCTTTTGAACGTGAGGCCGGCCTCTGTTAGCAGTCTCTTCTGTATGGCCTCACCAAGAATGCCACATACCAAACGGTCTCTCAACGCATCATTCAGTCCATTTGCAAATTCACAATGTTCAGTGAGTCTCTTCAGCTCAGCCACGTAACTGACTATGGATTCACCCTCATGTTGATTTCGTCTATGGAATCTGAAACGTTCAGCAATTAGTAGTGGTTTTGGGGATAAATGTTCTTTCATTACCTCCACCAGTTGCTGGAATGTTTTTACGGAAGGCTTTTCTGGGGCAGTTAAGCTGCGCAACAGGCCATATGATTTCCCCCCCATTGCACTCAGCAACACTGCAACATGTTTGTCATCCTCAATGTCATTTGCCTTGAAATACTGTGAAATGCGTTCCGTATATTCGACCCAGTCATCCGTCGCGCCGTCAAACGGGTCAATTGATCCAATTCTAGCCATCTTGCCACGCTGTATAACTGGATACTTTCACTACTCACGTCGGAGTCTCCGTTTGTTGTTCCCGCGAAACAAGTTCGGTCATATCAGAGACAGGGTTCACTTTCCAACCACCTCGTCGCCACTGTTGTGTACCTACTGTGGTTAGTAGGCTACTCAAATAAACACGGAGAAACGGACTGTAGTTTACTAGCTTCTTACTAGGCTTCAAATCAGCGTTCAAAGCGTTCAAATTTTTTTTTTTTTGTCATCAGACACAACTTATGGTTTTGAACCACCCACTCGTTATTTTTTCGAGCAGTTTTACGATAGTTAAATACGTGTACTTAATCAACAAAATAAGCTTATTTTTAGCCTGATTTCTCCCGGGAAATCCTCCCTTGTGGGAGTGGATAAACTGGTTCCAGGTTTTTTCTCATTGGTCAATCGATTTGGCTACGAGAAGCACTCGTGCTTGTTTGTTCACTCCACTAAGACTCGTAAGGTAAGATCTTCTATTTTATGTAAATAGCGACTTTGTTAGTTAAGTTAGTTGTTAGTTACTGGTTGAAACCAGTGTGTTCGTGTATTTAGACATTTCTTTATTATTACCCACTAGCAACTAACTGAAACCACATTGTTCAGTCTGCAAGCTGAACCTTTGTTTATTAGAATGCTACTAGCATTGTTGTAGCTCGGTAGTCTGTCTACGTTGTAAGTATGGTTAGTATGTCTACGTTGTAAAAGTTGTGTGTAAGACTCATGTTCAGTGTGTGATACTGGAATACTGTAACATGTCAAGTGTACTAGATTACAGAAATGTTAAAAGTTTAAAAACATGTGTTGCTTCCTTTGTTATGAACGAGCTAGCCGCTAGTTGGCTAACGCCAAACACACTACTCTGAGCACTTTAGATAATTATCATTGTCATGTATTAGGCTAGCTATTTTATGAACATGGTATGGTAGTATTTTATGAATATGGAGTGCCAGTAACTGTAGGCAATATTTTAATGTACTATCTTCCTTCTGTTGCAGCTTTGAAGACCTCCACCCCACCAGACACAGCAGCTCAACAACTCACTGGCAATATTTTGTTGAATAACAAGAACAGTTGGGCATAGATACAGCATTTTGAACTGTGTCATGATTTATTATCTATTGATAGTCAATTCACAGACCTTGCATGCTTACCTGTGTATAGTCTGTTGTATGTTCTCAGTTCTTGCCCTCAGTTCCAACTATACTTGTACTTGAAACTTGAAACTGAACTATAAGGCTGGACATTGACTACTGAGCACTACACTATTTCCAGCACAAGACATCAGCAAATTACTCTTAATGCCTCCATAATAATAAGCTGGCTAATTAGCTACAGTAATAACATTGCTAGGTGATAATGTTAGCAATAGCTAGCTAAGTACTGTAAACTTCTCTTTGAAAAGTCTATCTGACCCAGTGACTAACACTAATGTTTGCACACTGATTGTACTTGTCGCACTATTGTTCTGCTGTAGTGCGACTACCATCACTTTATTACTTATTATTGTGACTATGTACCTTGTTGAAGAACCAAAGCGAAATATTTTTATTCTTGTGTACTGTAAAATAAATTCTGATTCTGATTGAAGACTTTTTTGTATCATTAAAAGACAGTAACAATAACAGTTACAACAACCATAAATAATAATAAGCTGGGTAATTAGCTTAGGTAATACCTTGCTAGGTAATAATGTTATAGCTGTATAACTATAGCTGTCTGACCCAGTGACTAACACTGACAGGTATTGACAGCTGATAGCTGTCAATCTAGAGGGGGAGTGGTTGGGGGTGGGGTTGACCAGCTATTGTTACCGCCCATTACCTGATGTGTGAAGGTGTGAAAAAGTACGAAATCTTTGAAGGGCTTTTTCTCAGGATTTAGTTTTCAGGGTTAATCCAGGTGTTTGCAATAAGGCTTACTTAGCTTACTCCAGGACTCCATAGTCTCCGACTTACTAAGCCACAGTTGAGATACTTTCATGCAAGCGGCTTAAATGACCTAGTTTAACTAGTCAAGATTAGGCCTAGTCCTGTCTTTATTTAAGCCCTGTCTGAGCAACCGGCCCTCTATTTTTTATTCTAATCTTTTTGAGTGGAACATGTACGTTAACAACTGTGGGGAGCATGGCGCGTTCTGGCCTGCAGAGGGAGCCAGACTGTCAGTGGGGGATGGATGAAGGGCTGATTACGGACAGGTGTCAGTAATCAGACTCGTTATCCTGCTGGTCTATTTAACCTGTGTGTGTTTGTTCCCCCGGGAGAGTGAAGGAGACGGGGAAAACCTGCTGAGGTGTTGGAGTGAACCAGAGAGCTGTTCTTTATTATTTAGAAAAGACTCGCTCAGCACGTCAGTGACGTTGCTGAGCCGTGCTGTACGCCAATAAAAACATTTACAGCCGTTCCTCTGTACCTAGGTCAACTGAGTTGATTCATTGAAGAAGTCCAATGCCAGTTGAGCATCATTGAACTTATAGTAACATGACATCAATTCTACTTCTGAGTAAAACCTGCCAAGAAAGATTGCTCATTAAAATGTTTGAGATTTCTTCTCAAGACCACATGAGATTTGTTATTTTCTAAGCGAATGATTCTGATACCTACCTAATTCAAATACGAAATAAACCTAATTCAAATACTCCACTGGCTACAATTTTGTCAAATGTATTGCTGAAAATCAGATCAATCAATCAACACTTTGAGCTGTCCTTGAAATCAGGCCTAGTGGGTCTCAACTAACAATTGAGTTAGGTTTAGGTTCCCACTAACCTCTGAGATTGAATTAAACACATTTAAGTTAAAATCACCAGTTATAATAAGCTCATCGCCTGTATATTGGGCAAGTAGATCCCCAAGTACTTCAACAGAATCCTTTCCAGCTGATGGAGAACAAACAAGATAGCCTGATAAGGCAATATCAGTGTCAGATATACTGATTCTTTTGAGCCACGATTCACTCGAAAAACAAGAATATCTGGGTCGGTTTGTAGTACAAATATTTAAACCTGATCTAACTTTTGATCTAAATGTCAGGGGACCTAATAATAGGATGGGAAGTTCGCAGGCATGTTGATTAGACACAGCTGAAGTGGGTTAGCTGATGTAAGGCGATCAACTTCTCCAGAATCGATTTAATTGAGTCGTCACTTACAAGCGAGTTCGTTTAATCTCAACGAGACATCCTTGATATAACTTCTTAAGATAAAATGATCCAATCAAATATTAGGCACCACTACTGAACTGTTCATTAAGATACTATTTATTCAAGCACATCAGCAAGCAATAATAGCTCATTTCCATGGAAAAGTGGTCCCATCTAGTTTCACCCCCGCAGGACAGTATCAGCTAGCCGTCAACAGGTTAACTGCAGAAGCTTCACCAAACAAGAACCCCGTTTAGCCTTGGTACATAGTCTTTATACATTTTATTTAACATTTGGGGCTGGGCTGTCCCTCCCCCCCTATCTGGTAGTTTTTTAATTGTCAGCATAAAATCTGTTGCAGCTGTGAGCAAGTGTTTTAGTTAGTTATGTGGCCTTCAACTCCTCTCTGTGTGGGTGCGAGAGTGTACTGTGTGTTATCTTCTTCTTCTGGCCTCCCTCTGCAGTCACACCCCCTGTCTGGGGCTCGTTAATTACATATGCACACACAGCTATGTATTTAAGAAACAGGTAAGCATATGCACACAGTTATGTTTTTAGGATGTACAGACATTTTTATACAGTTACCTTGGGTATATTCTACTTGCGTTCTAAAGCACTGATTGGCCAGTTATTTGATCATCAAACCCATTCCCTGGGGTCATGACTAGGTCAGTAGGCTATGTTCTTATCAAAATAGCTTGTGAAAGCTACAACTATTGAAAACGATAACTATTGAAGTTACAGAGTTAGGATTCGATTTACAAGTTAAAATATAGTATAGAAGAATAGACTTATCATTAATCATTAGTTATGAAAGTATAAAATCAGTACAGAAAAATAGAATATCATAACAGCAGGTATAAAATGGTTGTTAGCACATAGGTAAAAATAAGTAATTTACAGGCGGTTTGAATCATAAAACTTTCTTTAATCAGGAGCTTGTCTTCTTCTTGTCGCTCAAAAACAGAACCTCTCTTTTGGCTTTGCGTGACCTTCCTATTGTTCTCAACTGACCTCAGTCACATATTATTTAAATGAGCACATAGTACATGATTTATCACTTCTAGTTATTTTAATACAAATTCCCAACAAATCCCCCCTTGGTCATTAAACAAAATTATGACCATTACAGAGAATTTGTAGCCAGACATGGTGAGATGGGTCGTAGACCGCAAATGCCTTTATTTGAATGAATGAATGAATGAATGGTCTTTATTGTCATTGCTATAGTACAGGTACCAAACAACTAAATTTAGGAGGGGTGGCTCCCCTGGTGTTAGGAAAGAAAAATAAAACAAAAAAAAGCACAAGAAGGGAAGGAGCTGGTTTACATAAATAAAGGCTATGTACACTATCCACTATACTATACTGTACAGATAGACGACTAGGGTTGTCATATTGCACATAGTGTTATTGCACATTCATTTAAAGTGTCGCAGTTTGCAGGCTTGAAATGTACATATGTGTGCCTCAGCACTACACCTGATTTTTTCAGTCCAGCAGCTGCCATCAATCCGTCCAGACTGTCCAGGGCCCAGAACCTAGGTCTTTGCTGTGTTCAGGGCCTGGATGGCCCTGGGGTAGAAGCTGTTCTTCAGTCTGTTTGTCCTTGCGGCCATGGTGCTGTACCGCCTTTTCGAGGGCAGCCGGGTAACGTGTTTGTACCCAGGGTGGGTTGGGTCTCTGGAGATCTTGGAGGCCTTCCTGAGACAGCGTGTGTTGTACAGCTCTTCCAGAGAGGGGAGGGGGGCGCCGGTGATCTTCTGGGCTGTTCTCACGACTCTCTGTAGCGCATTTCTCTCCGCGGTTGTGCAGCTGGAGAACCAGTTGCAGATGCCGTAGGTGAGGATGCTCTCCACTGCGCCGCGGTAGAAGGTCACCAGTATCTCCTGCTTGCTGTGTTCCTTCCTGAGGACTCTCAGGATGTAGAGCCGCTGTTGTGCCTTCTTGATGGTGGCTGTCGTGTTGTTCTTCCAGGACAGGTCATCCTGTATGTGCACCCCCAGGAATCGGAGGGTTGAGACTCTCTCCACGCTCTCTCCGTCGATGAGCAGGGGCTGGATCTCGGACTTTTTCCTCCTGAAGTCCACGATGATTTCCTGGGTCTTTGACTTGTTCAGCAGCAGGTTGTTAACCTTGCACAGCTTGCTCAGTTGCTCTACCTCATCCCTGTACGCCGCCTCGTCCCCCCCCGAGATGCAGCCCACCACGGTGGTGTCGTCTGCAAACTTTACGATGGAGTTGCTGGGGTGGACGGGGGTGAAGTCGTAGGTGTAGAGGTTGTAGAGGATGGGGCTTAGCACGCAGCCCTGGGGGGACCCAGTGCTGAGTCTGAGGGCTGTGGAGGTGTGGGGGCCCACCCGCACCCTCTGGGGGCGGTCGGTCAGGAAGTCCTTGATCCATGCACATATAGAGTGTGATAGTGCCAGGTCTAGTAGTTTGGTCACTAGCCTGTCTGGAAGGATGGTGTTGAAGGCGGAGCTGAAGTCCACAAAGAGCAGTCTCGCGTAGCTGTTTAATGAGGGGGTTAATGAGCTGATTACGGACAGGTGTCAGTGATCAGACTCGTTATCCCACTGGTCTATTTAACCTGTGTGTGTTTGTTCCCTCGAGAGAAGGAAGGAGGCAGGAAGTACTGCCGCGCGGAGACACACCGTGAGACCGGGAGAGAGAGAGCCGGGCAAACTGAACGAGTCCCGAAAGGGGACGCAGCGGCGCAGTTTCCAGTGCGCTGTGATATTATTTGAAAAGACTCGCTCAGCACGTCAGTGACGGTGCTGAGCTATAGTCTAGCAGGAAGGGCCCTCAGATTTTGAGATACCCCTACCCGAGGTAGAGCAAATGACAACAATGATTTTTCTTATCTTTAGGGTCTCCCATTAATGAAATTGATTGTTGTCAAATTTTATTTTTGGGGAAAATATGTTTTTTTGGTTGTTCTTTAGAGCTACCCCAATCCCTGAAAAAGAGCCAAATTAGACCAGGCCGAATATGGGGAAGGTGACAAAAAAGCCCATAACTTGAGAATGATCACTCCTTTCCTCTTCAGATTTGCTGAGGTATGAACCAGGTGGTTGTCCTACATCACCAAATAGTCAGACAACTATTTACCTAAATAAATACTGAATTATAGTCCTGTAAACTTAGCTTTAGTTTAGACGGAAATTGTACTTTTTGGTGACAGGAACATAGGACTCCATCACTTTTCTCTCATTTATCAGAAAACAGAAATCCCTGAAAAATATATCATTACTGAATTGTCTAGGGTGCTATTGAACAATAACCAGTAGTTGTATGGAAATATCTCATACAGTTCTATTGCAAATGAGATTTCTTTAGACATAGGCCTACCTCTTCTCTGATACAGTCAAATTCCGAATGGGGGATAAGTGGCATAATAGCCTATAAGTTAAGAATGCTCACTCTGATGGTCATTATATTTGGAGAGGGAAATACCAGGTGGCTGAACTACATCACCAAATAGTCAGAATAAGAGTAACCCAATCAATCCATTTTCCATTTTCTTTTTTCCATATAGGAGTAGCGCAAATTCTCTTGCGACTGGCAAAGACTCTTCCAAGCTGGCAGAGAGTCCAAAATGGGCCAGATCTTTGAGCTCGCTGAGATGGGTCTTGAGTTTGTTGAATGCTGTTGTCTTTCCTATTCTGTACAAACTACTTGTTGTGTCACAGCCAGTGAGTGCATGACATGCTGGTAGACAGTTAGACATGTCTTTTCCAATCTTCTCAGATATGGTGTTGATGGGGACATAGCTCTCTCTCATTCCATGGCCTGTATGCATGTACACCAGAGATGAACCAAACATTTCTTTGCTTGCATAGTATATGAGCAGTACTTCCACATCTGTGTCATCAGACCTCACAATGATGCGGGAATATGACTGCAAGATGTATGGCATGGAGCACCATCCTTGTGTCTGCCTCCTCCTGATCACTGTACAGTGATGTCAAACTGCTGACTCCTGCTGTGCAGATGCTCTTCACCTCCTCCCCTTTGTCAAATCCACCTGCCAAGATGATGGAGTCATCTGAGTGTAGTCTCTATGGGGCTGCAGTGACAATGTAGTTGCTCACAAACATGCACAGTGCAGTCTTGTTTCCACTACTCCTCAAGTACTTCCTGTAGTTTGGGACATTTGTGTTGCCAGTGATAACATGTGTAGGCCTTCCATCACTTGCACCTCTCCTTTGCCTCTCCAGGTCTTTGATTGACTGTGGGCCGTCATACCTGTCAAATACCATGACCACACATTGCATTTCATCCTGCCAGCAGCCCGGAACCATGGTATTGCTTCAGACATGCAGTTGAGATGAAGGTCAAAGTTAGCTTCACGCTCTGATCGTAGCATTCTGAGTAAGAGATCAGCCCCTTTGAGGAAATTCAGCCAGTACTTAAAAGTTGCTGATTGTTGAACTCCCCTCTCTGAAAACTGTTGTATTCTTCTCCTCAGTTCAGGAAGGTCTGTCTCCACTTCACTTAAGAACTGTCTGGCAGAGACCTGGTCGTCGCCATGAAAGGCATGCTGCACATCTCGCAGGAGGTGTTCTTGTTCAGCAGACAATGGACTTTGGCCTTTTTTGTTCAGCCAGGAGACCAGTGCCATCCAGAAGAGCCTGAACAGAGCCTCTGAAACAACCTTGATGCTCCTCACACCTCTTGTCAGTTGTTTCCCCTGAAGCATCTGCCGAGCTGTTGCGTCAGCATAGACTCCAGACTCGGTTATCATGTCAAAGAGGCCCCCGTCTGCATACACCTTCCCAATGCTTGCCAGAAAGGCCATGGTGACGTGCATTCCTCCAATTCTCATGGTGATCTTGCCATCCAAAGCTTCAGGTTTGCTCCACAGAATTTGCTGTGCTTTGCTGTAGATGGCAAGGTCAGCAGTTACAAGTATATGCCTCTGTCCCAGTTCTTGAGCAAGCTGTGTGAGCTGCAAAAGAGCTGTATAGATTGTAGATAGGTCTGATGGTGAAGCTCTTATGAAGGGCATATATTGTACTGTTGTTAATGGGATGTCTGACGTGGATACATAGGCATTGAATGCAGACCATCCTGGGATTCTCTGGTCTTCTTCTTTCATGATACGGCTCACCTTCCAAAGTAAGTCTTGGCCTTCTGCTGCCTGAGCTTTTGTGCTGTCTGATTTGAGGACCTGTGGTAGAACTGCTGGTGGTTCAGAGCGCCTACCTGGCTTGATGTATCTGAAATTCAAGAACAAGTCATTAGGCATCTTTTGTCATATAATTCAATCTTTAACAAAATGCCCTTACAAACAACAACACTCCAGATTCCTTAGATTATGATGTGTGACCTCACAAATAATGTGTAACTTGAATATTGGACAAATGCTAGTCTGACTTACACAAGTGTAATGTGAAACTTGAAGCCTCCAGTGCACATTACACATTTTACATTTTAATATTGGATTATATTGCATTAACATACAGTATATCAGAGCCATTTCAATCAAGTATTGCATGTGTCTGGCAGATAGTTGGTCTATAATATTTACCTCTGAACCTCTTCATTATCCAAATCACAGCTGTCCAGGGCATGGAGAGATCTCTCTGGGATTCTCAGGATGGGGTTGTGTGCTGTGGCAACATCACCTCTTCTGTATACAACAATTGCCATGGAATCTGTTGTATTTTTGCCATCCAGCGTCTCTTCATTCTGGTCAAAGTTGTCAATGGCTGGATCAATTATCCCATGTTCTGTGGTTCTTGTCAGTCCATTTGGAATGTAAACACCTTTGCTTCTCTGTAATTGATCTGCTGCTACTGATGTGAGAAATTGACGCACTTCATCATACGACACACAATGACCCATCATGTGTAGCTTGTTGATAAGGGCCTTGCTGCCAAACTCATGATGGATCATAATCCCAAGTCCTAGTGTGATAGGTGTACGCCTGCTGCAGCACTGTGCAATTAGATCATGGCAAAAGGTTATAACACTTGTGTTATTCTTCAGAGCTGGGTCCTCATCACAGGTCTGCACATTTTTAAATGCACCTGCATTGACACACCAGTTCACAAAATCATACAGAGTGTTTGGCACATATTCACTGCACTGGAGAAGGGAAAGCTTGTCACTGCTTATGTAGAATTGAGGCTCATGCTCAACCTTTTCCATAGTTTTCCTCAATATAACTGCAGCCTGGTGGAGGATTTGAGTGTCAGTGAGGGTCTCTGTTCTCTGTGGAGGCATTGTCTCCCTGTCTTCTGTTATGTTTTCTCTTCTTCTTCTTTCGTGTAACGTCAGAGGTCCAACTCGGTGTTGCGTAGCCATGCCCGCATCTCTGGTTCTAGGTCGAAGAGGCTGGCTTCTGAGGGTGGTCTATATAAGGGGCAGATGGTGATTATGTGGTCGGCGGTCTGCTCTGGGTCACCGCACTCGCATGCCGCACTGTCCGCCAGGCCCCACGCCTTCATTGATGTTTTAAAGCGACCGACACCAGTTCGTAGACGGTTCAGTGTGGTCCATTGCCGGCGTGGTAGGTCGTCTCCTCCAATGGCGCCATCTCCTGGGTCCCAGATGTAGCGGTGGATTCGGGAGGGCCCGGCTGACTCCCACTCCTGCTTCCAAGCTGCTGCCAACCATGCATCTCTGGAGATGTCCTCAGAGGTGGAGTTGAGCATGGCTTGTGCTGCCTTGTTGTCTGAGGAGAGAAGCTTCTCTCATTGCATGGCCAACAGTCATGACACCAGAACAGATCAGATCAGATTTTCCAGGACGTTCAATGAAGATGAGTTTATCCCCATAATGCTGGTTCATCTTTTCTTTGAGTTTCCAGGATTTATACATTGTTGGTTCTGTAGCTGTACTCAGTTTTCCTTTATAGCTCTCAGTTACAGCACTCAGTGTTGTGACAGTCATATGCTTTGAAAAAACTGTCTTAGTTAATTCTTCAGTTAGCTCAATGAAAGCTCTTTCATGTTCATTTAACTTCTTTTCTGTTAAATGTTTGTTTCTAGCTGCTAGAATGTTCCTTTCTGAAAAATAGTGTCCTAGGTAACTTCTGTGATACTTTGCATTATAGGCAAAAAGATCTTCATAGGTCAGCATACAGTGATGTATTATTTCATCAAACCTCTCTGAGGCTGCGTTGAGGACCTTTGACCTTGTACTTTCACCTGTACCGGTACATATAGGGGTCAGGCCTTCTCTCTTTGTGACTTTCTGGCTGCAATTGAAACATTGGCTGCAAATGAAACACTAGCTACGGATGTCAAATCTAGTGTCTCTGGACAGTCTAAGTCTTTTACTGATCCTGGGGTGGTTCTTGATCACTGGTTGTAGGCGTATAGTTATGTGTGCTTGAATAACTGGCCCGACATGACCTGTGATATGAAACCTTGACCTTGAAGGACAGTATGTCATCTGAGTGGGGCGATAGTCTCTTATGAACTTCATCATCTCGTCCTTGAGCAACGTTCAGTATCAGAGTCCTTGTAAGCTGGGCTCTGCTAGCCTCTGCCTAGATCAGAATGCCTGCACTATGGTTTAAAAGCTCACAAATCTAACAACATATTCAACAACATATTAATATCATAGTTGGACATATGTGTTACCTGTTATCTGTCATTAGATTGGTGATAATCTGAACAGAACTGTCAATCCACAGCCCCTCTCCCTCTGAGATGGAGAATGTTATGGCTGCTGCTGCCCAGTTGGCTACACAGTTTTGAAACATGCAGCTGTCACTCAAACCAGAGTGGCAGAGAGTGTTCCACTGTCAAGCTTCAAAATTATTTCTATACTGTACTTTGAATTAAGGTTCCAGTTTTAATAAAATCTGTACTATTTACACCTATGTTTTAGAGGCTTGCAATTTAGAACTAATAAACTTTATTTTATTGGGTTACTCTTATTCTGACTATTTGGTGATGTAGTTCAGTCACCTGGTATTTCCCTCTCCAAATATAATGACCATCAGAGTGAGCAGTGAGCATTCTTAACTTATAGGCTATTATGCCACTTATCCCCCATTCGGAATTTGAAAAAAAAAAAAAAAAACAAGTAAGACATCAACAATACAGTGCAAAAAAGAAGAAAAAGGAACAGATAAAAAAAGGTATCAGGTGGACCTCTACAGACTTTAACAGTTGTTGGTTTAGAGTCAGATTCTTTACTACTAGCCATGCAATGTAGTTTTCTAAATATGTTCAAATATTCAGGACGATACAGACCCACATTAACCTTCCATTAATTAAAATATGGCTAGTTTTGGTTTCAATGATGGAGCAGATGTTGCCTATTCACACTCTCTCTGTAGACTGGTGTACTGGGTGATAGACTGGTGTACTGGGTGATAGACTGGTGTACTGGGTGATAGACTGGTGTACTGGGTGATAGACGTAGCCTGTGCAAAACACCCGTGCAGGTCACCTCGGACATTAACGCTGGGATAATTGTCCAATCCAGTTCGTGACTTCTAGCGATGTTGTGGTAAGTTTTAATCATAAACACTTCCAAATATGTTGAAATGTTGAGAACAATATGGTCCCACATTGGTAATTAACCTTAACCTAACCCTAACCTAATTAAAATACGCTATCTCGGGGTGAACAGGCTGGTTGCCCAGTTTCCTATTTTGGAGGATGAATGCAGCATACATGCAGACAGTGTGTGTCCCTTGTGTGAGTGGTAGTGATACTTTCTTTCTTTTTTAAAGGGTTACGGTTTCTCTTGTAAATGTATTGAGACATACATATTATTGTCACATAGAAGATAATTGGGGATTCGATACCCCTTCTGCCAATAGCAGCAAGAGTGATAGTGACCTCACCAAAATCCCCTGGGGCCCCAACAACCCTAGTCGATTCCATTCCACCTGCCACGTCTCCAAGTTTCCACGGCAATAAGTGAGGCCCACGAGTCCAACCTGTAAAACCACGAATGGAATAAACATATAAAGATATGAGAGGTCAAAAATGTGTGTGTGCTGGGGGATCTGGGGGAAAATTACATCATGCCAATTTGATATAACTTAATACATCAGCATAAGGGATATTCAATAAGGCCCAGACAGAAAAGGAGCACAGAAGAGCACAGATTGCAATCCAATATGATGTTGTTACCAGAGCGTAGACCAGTGGAATTATATCCTCATGGAAATGATTGCAAGTGTATCGAATACCAGATCAACTTTCCCAGAAATCAGAGTGAGAGGGAGGTCTGAAACGAGGGATGGATGTATAGAAGAAGAGCTAGAGGCATAGAAGAGGGGCAGAAAAACCTTTGTCTGTCTCAATAATGACTTTATTACACAATTTGATCATGTATCAACACTGGATCCCCCTCTTCTCCCAGCCGGCCCACACTGCCCCTACTCCTCCCTTTACCAGTCTGACTATACTGGCACCCCCCACAGGTAGGTGTACCCTCCCGATTGGGTGACGAAGGGGCGGGATATACAAAAATGTCACAACAAGATGACAGCTACTTCACTGGAAATGAGGAGAATATCTTCCACTACAGTATCTGAAATAAAAACTATTTTCTATGAAGAAAAAAACAAAAGACACTTTCTAAACACGTTCTCTTACGAGCCAGCTGCTCCGTTACTGGAATTGAAATGGCTTACGAAGTTCGCGAGTGTGTGTTTGCTTGTGCATGTGAGGAAGATAGAGAGAATGACGAAACTTTTGATACTTTTTTGATCACTAATGATTAGATTTAGATTAGATTACATTAAAGGTCTCCCCCCTTCTTGCTAGTCTTCGCAGCCTAGAATATGACACACCCACTGACGATGTTGATTTCAGGCTCCGATCCAATGTATTTTCGGTCTGAATGCGCCGGCTGGTTCCGGACTAGGTTCAGGAACGCGAACCGGAACGGTTCCTTGGCAGTGTGAAAGCCCTATGAGTAAAACATCCAAAACCTCTATGCACCCCTACACCCTCCACACCAATAGTGTCCTGGAGAGAAATTGGTTAGAGTTGACAACCTTATTTCCAATGCTAGAATCAGGATGAATCATGTTAAGCAATATGTTTTAATCAAGACACAGAGGTCATAGGCAGTGAGCAGTGTGACTACTAAAATAACATTTAGGGCAACTTGACTTTAATGGAAACAGTATTGACAGCGTATTTAATTGTTACTGTCTGCAGGGCAGAGACACAGGGATTGTGACCGTCATTAGGCAATGATGTTGGCAGGCACAGAGGTCATGTTGATCGATAGGGCTGTTCGTCAACGAGCTCTTAGGGGCCAGATGAAGAGAAAAACGAGTAATAGAAAGGCATGTGTTGGGGAAATGGAGTCACTGGGTGAAATAAGCCTCGGAGCTGGGAGGCCTTCTTAACAGGGCATTCTGGTGGATCAGCATTATAAACAGATTAGGGGGAATTACAGCCCCAAGGAGACAACACATGACTGGGTCTAATAACTATGGTGCGTAAGGGAGAGGTTAGCAGTTAGTGCAAATCAGCAAGCACAACAATAGTTGAATTCCAAATTGACACCTAGCCTCTACCACCAAAGGTGCTCTTTTAGACCTGATGATGAGTAGAATAGAATAGATAGCAATATGGTAATTGCTCTGTCTTGCTCTCTGGGATTTAGCTGGATGGAAACTATGTTGCTTACACCTATCCAATCCTCTCATATCAACATAAAAAGGATTGGATAGTAGCCTAGAGGTCTGGGCTTTGAGTAATTTGAGAATTTAGCAGAACAACCTTGTCACCTCTCTCTCTGGCCTCGACTGGTGTAGTGTCATTGACTTTGATCAGTATGCAAGTCCTGTGTGCTGAGCGCTTTTACTGCAGTAGATACCGCTGAGCCTCCGCTGAACCACCAATGGGGGAGAAGCCCAAATCTTCGTCACGACAACCAATTATTGCCCTTTGGAGGGAAAAGAACCGGTAAAGCACTGCGATTGCAGGGAAGTGACTGTGTCGACAGATTTCAATAAAAGCTAACAGGAATCCCTGGTGGAGGTCTTTCAAATGAATAGGCCAGGCAGAGCAATCGCTCTTGCTGAGCGGTCTACAGAGGGCAGCTGTAGCTGAATAATTAACGTCCCTGACCGTCTGTTACATGGGCCTCCCCTCGTGCCGGCCAATGGGAAAAGTGTCTGTGAAGACGAATCGCCGGCACTCCTGGATTTGACCTTCATGTTCAACTAGGATGTAGAACATTAAGTGGGGTATCAATGGTGCTAAAAAATGTGAGGGAAACATTGAGGGAAATAACGTTGTACTGTATGTGTACCTGTTCAGGCCTATGTTCTTGTCTTTGGTTTCTTTTCGATGTGGTCGGAAGTCTGTCTCTGTATCGGCCTTTGAGACAGAGAATCATTCAGAAATCATCCTCTAAAGTTGTAATTGTTCCTCACGTGGCCTCTTTGATGATGTGTATATTGATGATGAGACATTGGCCTCAACTCTACATACACTAAAGCCCCATGACATGATATAACAATGGCAGCTTGGATTTGACGGAAGCCCAGGCACATTCCTAACCACTCTTGTCTTAAGACTTGGTATTAACACTAGAACAGACGTGCCTTTTTACCTACTAAAAGAGCCGCCTCGGGGGTTAGGGTAAAGCCGACAGGAGGCTCACACAGGGAAAGGCACACCTCTCCCATATAGCAGCGGTGGTGTCAGCAGGCCTCTTCCTATGGCGGACTCATCTGACAGGCGTCCACGCCCCCTCGCCTGCTGCTGCCAAGCACTGGGGTGGCCTGGGAACTGAGGCTTGTTTGGATCCATTCCAGATGGCTCTCACATGCAATGTCTCTTTGTTTTGTTTTTATAACTTTCACTGCTTTTTCACAGGTCGTTTTGAGGTTTTTCTTAACTTAAAACAGTCATTCACCCGCCCAGCGTGCCAACATTGCCCACCGGGAGCTCGTCGTGTCCAGACCTGCCTACTGGCCTGAGCTGGGGGCTGATGGGCTCCTTGCCAGTGGATAGGGTGTAGGTCGACTCCCGTGCGGTGGAGGGGTTGTCTGTGAGGATGGAGTCTTGGGGGCGTGGCGAGCTGGTCTGGTGGCGCCCTCTCTCTCTCCGACGCTCCCGGGAGCGCTCGTCGACTTCGATGACTAGGGCACTAGTTCGTCCAGGGTGGCGGGCTTGTCCCGGACGAGCTCGTCCTTGATGGCCTCACTCGGCCCCTGGCGGAAAGCAGATCGCAGTGCCCTGTCATTCCACCCGCTTCCGGCTGCGAAACTCGGTAGAGTAGGCCGCAGCTGTCCGGTTCCCCTGGTGGAGTGTCATCAGTCGCGCCCCGACCTCCTGTCCTGGAGTGGGGTGATCGAAAACCCTCTTGAACTCGGTGAGAAAGGCAGTATAGTCACCGAACAGGTCAGGGCGGGCGCAGAGGATGGCCTGGACCCAATTCAGGGCGTCGCCGGTGGTGAGGTTGGTGATGAACGCCACACGGGCTGCCGGTGATAAGAACTGGCTGGGCTGATGTGAGAACATTAACTCACACTGTAGGATGAAGCCTCGGAACTGGGCGAAGGCTCCGTCGAAGGGACAGGGCTGGCTAGGTGGGGCTCCCGTGGCTGTCCAGTAAGTGGTGCCGGTAGCTGGACAGGACCTGGGAGAGCAGGGGGGGGGACAGAAGTTGTGAGCGTAGCCACCTGTACCGTAAGCGCTTGGGTTGTGGTGATGAGGTGCTGCATCTGGGTGGCGCGGTGCTCCTGGTTAGCCTCCTGAGCTGCAAGGCGAGTGTTCAGGGCCTGGCACGCTGTAGCGGCCTCGTGGAGGAGGTGAGCGTGTTCAGCGAGGACCCTCCCCTGGGCTTGGATAGCCGTCGGCCCGGATCCAGGGGTGGGAGATGGTGCCCGGTCCTTCGTGTCGTCTGAGCCCGATTGCATGGTCAGTTCTTCTGTTAAGCCACGGTGGTGAGGGGGCTCAAGGACACGACAACGGAGGCAGAATACTGTGAAGCCCCGTAGGGTATTTATTTACAGTGTAGGGGGGGGTGTAAAAACTGAAAGGATGAGTCCGGGGGTTTCAACCTGGCGGGCTGACGGTAGTGGTTGGCGTGGGCTGTGGAGGAACAGAAAAACAGGGTAAGTCTCCACGGTAGGCCAGTACATAAGATATAAACGAATCACAAAAATAGGCACGAGAGCAAAGTTCACGACTAGTCACAGAGGATACTTGCCAGGTCATTCTTAGGGAAGAACTGACGATGAGTGAAGGGAAGTCCAGAGTAGATGTAGGCAGAGGGTTGATTGGGAGTGGAGACAGGTGTGCTGGTCTGGTTGATCATCCAATTAACGGGGACAAGCTTCACCTGCGGCGGAGAGCACGCTGTGCTCGAGCTGTGGGGGCGGGGGAGGGTGTGTGTGGAGGCCCAGCCGTAACACATTTGGAGGGTATTAAACATTAAAATATCCATGATTTCTTCAACTTGTTTCAGATTTCAATGTATGACACATCATTTTAAAGCTTACAATCTACCCTTTCATAATCTGGAAAAGACTGAAAAAAATATTTTGCCCTACTTGCAGACTTTTTAACCATGCCCTGTCACAAATAGCCTTGGACTTTCTTTTTAAAAATATATGTATTGTTTTCCTTGAGGGTTGAACATGGAGCACAGCGACAGCACAACATTCAACAAGACAGACAGATGCCCACATCACAATCTAACAAAAACAAAAGAACAACAACAACAACTAAAAACAAAGCAAAAAAAAGACAACCGACGGCACACAAGAAAAAAACAAAAGCAAGACAGAACGTAACATACAAACAAAACAACAACAATAAAAACCGCAGAAAAACAAACACACAAACAAAATGAAAAACACAGAGGTGCTACCAGAGGGCAAGACAAACAAAATACATAATATTCTGATCAAGTAAAAATAGGGCATTCCAGGCCAAAGCTATTAGGCGTTTTGTTTGTAACAGGCTCATATTTATGAGTGTTTGTTGATGTTGCTGTAGACGGAGATGAGTTGGGTACATCCCCAGGATAAACACTTTGGGGGTGAGAGGTAGGCTCTGCACACAGCGTGCGATTTCTGTTGCGCGTCAACGTTCCATAATTTCCATTGTTGTTATGAATGGAATCGAATGTTCGCCGTGCGATTAAAATCGGGGCCGTGTGTGGGTAATGTTACGTCTGTGTTTACGACAGTTTGGGCTTTACGACATGTGCCGTATTACGTTGTGGGTTACACTCGTGTTTGATTAAATGGAGTACACGTTCCAACTTGAAGCTCTGAGTTCAGTCTCCATTATTGAACATAACATTGGCGACGAGCGATGGCTGATTGTTCTCTACCAACACCCCCTCCTTTCCTAGCAGTCCCGGCAGAACCACCGATTCCGTGGGGCCGCTGGATTTCCTCTTTCGAAACATACATCCTGGCTGCCGGCTTGGAGGATGTATCAGACAAGAGGAAATATGCGCTGTTGCGGCATTGCCTGGGAACGGAGGGTCAGCGCGTGTTTGAAACTCTTGGCCCTGCGGCGAGATACACAGACGCTGTGGAACTATTGAAGCAACACTTTGCCCCTCCACAAAGCGCTCTTCTCCGCCGCGTCATATTCGGACGAAGACACCAACGAACAGGTGAGACAGTGACACAGTATGTGGCTGATCTGCGGGGCTTGGCGAGCTTATGCAAGTTCGGGGCATTGCAGAACGAGATGATAAGAGACCAACTCATCTTACACACGAACTGTGACAAGATTAGGGAAAAACTGTTACTGGAAAATGATGAACTTACATTATCAGCAGCTCTGAACATGGCGGTCCAGGTTGAAACAGCTTTAGAATGTGCAGTTAGTTTTTCAGCCTCTCCCAGCTCACCGGCAGAGGGCGCGCACAGCCTACAGGTGCCCCTCCTCCACGTGAGTGCAACCAGCGGCGGGGAGAGCATTTTACTGGCCTCTCGGTCACGCGACCAGCCACACCAGCCGTGTGGGAATTGCGGCTCTTCTGCACACAATTCAAGAGCTCAGACATGCCCAGCCCGTGGTAAAACCTGCTCCAACTGCGGGAGACTAAACAACTTTCACAAGGTCTGCAGGTCTGCCCCAGCTAGAGCTTCCCAGTCACCTACCACAGTCATCCATAATGTCAGCTCAGGACGAGCGCCATTCAAAACATGCTCGTTGATGGTTGGTGATGTCACTCTGCCGCTCCTCCTAGACACTGGAGCCACAGTGTCCCTTGTGAACTTGACGACCTATACACAGTTCTTCTCCCATGTGCCCCTGGGGTTGCCCTCCACCACCCTGCGTGGCTATGCCAACTCTAAGATTGACATTGTGGGCTCTTTTCAGCTGCCTGTGAAGTACGGGGAGAGGACACTGACGGCTTTCAGGTTCAACGTTGCACGCCACGGGACCAACTTGTTAGGCCTCGACCTGTTCAACGCCCTCGGTTTCACCCTGCTAGACACAGCTGGCTCAGAGATTCACACCGTTTCCATCCCCTGGCAGCAACAGTGGCCTGCACTGTTCAGCGGTGTAGGCTGCCTCGACACTTTTGCCCACCAGCCTCTGTTAGATCCTACAGTGATGCCTGTTATACAGCCCCTCCGCCGCTCCCCCCTGGCTCTCCGCGATGACATCTCCTCTCAACTACAGAGCATGCTCGATAGCGACATCATTGAGCAGGTGAATGCATCGCCTTGGATCTCCAACCTGGTGGTGGCGAAGAAGAAGTCTGGGGGGCTGCGCATCTGCGTGGATCTGAGAGCGGTAAACAAGGCCATCATCCCTGACAAATACCCCTTGCCAACGATAGAGGAGCTCACCGCCCAGTTCTACGGGTCCAGCGTGTTCTCTAAACTGGAACTCCGTCAGGGTTACCTCCAAGTGCCACTACACCCCGAGAGCCGCAACCTCACAGCGTTCATCACTCACAGAGGGGTTTTCCGCTACAAACGCATGGCTTTCGGTTTAAGCTCCGCCCCCAGCTGCTTCCAAAAGATCATGGCCTCCATCTTCGCTGGGATCCCAGGTGTGGCCATCTATCTTGATGACATCGTGGTTCACGGGGCCACCGTCGAGAGCCACGACGAGCGTCTCCACAGTGTGTTCAGTGCATTGGCCAAGCATCACCTCACACTCAATGGTGAGAAGTGTGTATTCGCCGCCCCAGCCATTGACTTTGTGGGGTTCCGCCTCTCAGCTGATGGCACGTACCCGCTGCACTCGAACACCGAGGCCATCCATCATGTCCCGGAGCCCACCACAGCCGCTCAGGTGGCCTCCTTTCTAGGCATGACGGCATACTACCTCCGTTTCCTGCCACAGTACTCGGCCACAACCACACCGCTGCGGAAGCTGTTGAAGCATGACGAGCCCTGGCTCTGGACGTCTGCCTACTCAGACGCCGTACGCCTCCTGAAGGCCCAACTCACCTCCGATCCTGGCGCATTTCGACCTGGCCAGCCCCACTCTTGTCACGTGCGACGCCTCTGCCACAGCCATTGGTGCGGTGATGTCCCAGCTGCAAGGGGGGGTGGAGAGACCGATCGCCTTCGCCTCCCGTGCTCTCAGCCCCACGGAACAGAAGTACTCGGTGGGGGAGCGGGAGGCCCTAGCATGCCTCTGGGCATGTGAGCGCTGGCACATGTACCTCTATGGACGGCTATTCACACTGAGGACAGACCACCAGGCCCTCATCACCCTCCTGGCCACGTCTGGCACCGGTCACAAGCCACTCCGCCTCCACCGCTGGGCCGACCGCCTGCAACAGTACAACTATCGGCTACAGTTCACGCCAGGACGAGACAACGTGGTAGCCGACTTGCTATCACGCGCAATCCCCAGCCCACCCACAGCCCCAACCTTGACCCCCGGACTGGACCAGGCTGAGCATGACCTCGTCCAGCTCCTCCACACACCCCTTCAGGAGACGGTGTCGCTGAAGGAGCTCCGGGATGCCTCAGCCGATGACCCCACCCTCTCTACACTCTCAACCTACATCACGCAGGGGTGGCCGGTAAGAGTACCTGACGAGCTACTCACTTACTCCAGGATCAGGGAGGAGTTGTCGGTTTGGAATGACACCTGTGTCGCTCGCGGGTTCTGCACTGTGGTCCCAGGTGTCCTTCGGGCGCGTATCCTTGCTATGGCGCACGAGGGTCACCTGGGCATAGTCAGGCTCAAACAGCGCTGTCGTGAGGTTGTGTGGTGGCCAGGCATCGACAGGGAACTCGAAACCCTGGTCAAGGATTGCACTGCCTGTCTCCTTAGTGGTAAGACCAGGGCTCCAGCTCCACCCCCGCCCATGCAGCCGTTGGACTGGCCATCTCAACCCTGGGAGCACCTGCAACTGGATATCTGCGGCGAGCTGCATGGGGTACCACATCACCAGCGTTTTCTCGTTGTGACCTACGACCTCCACTCTAAGTGGCCAGAGGTGACACCTGTGGGCTCGGTCACAGCAAAGGTGCTGATCGACATTCTCGACGCTCTGTTTGCGCGTTGGGGCCTGCCCAAGAGGATCACTACTGACAACGGTCCTCAAATGGTTTCCCATGAACTGTCCTCCTATCTAGTGGGTAAAGGGATCCACCACATCCGCACAGCGTTCTACCACCCTGCTGCGAACGGGCCTAATAATGGCCTAATAATGTTGCATTATCGGGCCACGCGACACGCCACTACAGGAGTCTCCCCAGCCTCCCTCATGCTGGGGCGGGAGCTCCAGCTGCCTCTCGATAGGCTCCGCCCTATACTAGCTCAGCCCCCGGTCCATCCAGTTCAAGCCACAGTCACCAAACACCAGCGCTTGATGAAGGATCGTTTCGACAGGGTCAGACGTGCTAGGCCACCTGTCATCGCTGTGTCGGACTGGGTCAGGATCCGACGACCTCATCGGGACAACAAACTCCAGTCGTTTTGGTCTGACCCTGTCCAGGTCAGCAAACAGCTTGGCCCGGCCTCGTTTAGGCTCGCCGACGGCACTCGCTGGCATGCTACCCGCCTGCGTAAGGTGCAGCCTCCCCCTGGCCCAGCGCTGAGTGTGGCCTCTTCCACAGTCTTGCCAGCCGCACGGTTGGATGAAGCAGCAACCCCGGCCTACCAGGCTCAGCCCCAAGGCGTGGAGCCGCCACCAGTGGCTGTGGCTGCACCAGAGCCACGTCTGGTTCGAGCACGCAACAGGCCCGAGCACTTGCGTGATTACATGACTGAGTATCACACCTAGGTTGTGTGAGGGGGGGGGAAATGTTACGTCTGTGTTTACGACAGTTTGGGCTTTACGACATGTGCCGTATTACGTTGTGGGTTACACTCGTGTTTGATTAAATGGAGTACACGTTCCAACTTGAAGCTCTGAGTTCAGTCTCCATTATTGAACATAACAGGTAAATGCGATGTTCTCATAGACTTCCATTCAAACTTCAAAATGGAACGTTGACGCGCAACAGAAATCGCACGCTGTGTGCAGAGCCCTGTAAGGACACCGATGTTATCTGGAATATTATTTGAGATACACTACCGTTCAAAAGTTTGGGGTCACTTAGAAATGTCCTTATTTTTGAAAGAAAAGCACTGTTTTTTCAATGAAGATAACACTTTTTTTTTTTAAACCTTTATTTATACAGGTAAAATAAAAACATTAAATTAATCAGAAATACACTCTATACATTGTTAATGTGGAAAATGACTATTCTGGCTGAAAACATCTGTTTTTTAATGGAATATCTACATAGGTGTATAGAGGCCCATTTCCAGCAACCGTCACTCCAGTGTTCTAATGGTTCATTGTGCTTGCTAATCGCGTTAAAAAGCTAATGGATGATTTGAAAACCCTTGTGCAATTACGTTAGCACAGCTGAAAACAGTTTTGCTGGTTAGAGAAACTATACAAATGGCCTTCCTTTGAGCTAGTTGAGTATCTGGAGCATCACATTTGTGGGTTCGATTATGCTCTCAAAATGGCCAGAAAAAGAGAACTTTCATATGAAACTCGACAGTCTATTCTTGTTCTTAGAAATGAAGGCTATTCCATGTGAGAAATTGCCAAGAAACTGAACATTTCCTACAACGGTGTGTACTACTACTAAATCAACGAGAAGAGCCACAGTCATACAATGTGAGAAGCCTGTCTGGTGTTGTCTTCAGATGGAACAGACGTCATCTCAGGCGTATTCATCCAAGTCTGCATCAAGAGCGAGATCCTGAGCCACTGGAGCAGCCTGCACCTGTGAGCCCGCTGGGAGGACCCCCAGAGTCACCGGATCATCCAGCTCAGCACCCGTCCTCCTGTGAGGGCGAGAGCTCCACTCCTACCTGCCGCACCAGAAGTGGCAGAGCTGTGGCGCTTCCGGCAAGGTATCAAGACTTTGAGATGGGCCAATGCTGAAGGTTGTGCTTCACCAGGGTTAAGTACTGGTGACCTCTGACCCTTAGTTCAGTTAGTTACTAGATGATAGTTGGACACATTTAGAAAGTGTGTTATGTTTACAAGTTTGATTTTAGTGAAGTTCACAAGTTACTTGACAAGTTATAGTCAGGTCTGCACTGTTATTGTTTAGATCATAGACATTAGTAGTGAGTACATTTTTAAAGAAGAAGATCAATCCATCGACTGAAGTCATAAGACCCACTTAATGTCTGTTTTATCTTTTCAGAGACTAATTTTCAGTTGACCCAAGAGAGACTTTTAATGCTTAAAAGGGGTGATGTAGTATATTGCTATGTTTAGCATAGATCTGATGATTGCTATTGCATCCGCAGCATTACATCTTGTCAAAGTTATCATCAATGGACTAGTGTGGTCTAGTTGTCGTTGGGATGCTGAATAAAGATGCTCGTTGAACGTTGATCCAGAGACCAGAGTATTATTATTATAAAGTGTATCTTGTAAGTTAGAGAGAACAACAAGACACAACAAAGATCATTTCAGTTTACTAAACAAGATCTTTATTCTCCTTCGACGGCCCGTTCAGAGAGAAACTGTCCTCTACCCTCACGCTCATCTGGAATTGGCTTAATCTTCCAGTGCCTGACCAACACAACACATAGCCCTCTCTTCATCTTGGTCGTCGAAAGGAGACAGATCCAAACACACACAATGTCCTCTTACTTCCTGACTCATGCAGGTAGTGATGGGGGAAACAAAGCTTTCGACGCATTGACACATTCAACACAATTGTGTCGGAAAAAGTGTCGATCTCTCGATGCAGTCGATACAGCAGCTCCATATTGCTGGTCAGGTCATGGTATGGCGGCTGTATCGACTGATTCACAAGTCAGGAATTTGGGGCAAAATACAATAAGCCCACCGTCATCTGCACAGCTGCCAAGTCTCACGCAATCGCCGTGAGACTCACGCATTTCAACCAGTTCTCACGCTCTCACGCCGCATCTCTATTTCTCACGGCAAGAAATAACAATTGTTTTACGGGACTTTTATTTTTGAAATTCCTTGAAAGAAAGCTACCTTTCTGCATCTTACCTTTCGTGCATCTTTCTGCACGCGCATTAACTTGAGTCTGCAATCGAAGCGGCAGGCGAGCGCTGATGGAAGAACCTGTGTTCACGCGAGCTGCAAGAACGTAGCAAGCAGTGTTGCCAGATTGGGCTACTTTTGGTACTGGACGGGTGGATTCGGCAGCTTTTAGACCGGTTGGGCTGGACATTGTCAATTCCGTCTGGCAACCGTGGTAGCAAAATATGTGCATACATTACAACATCGTATCTGGTAGCCTACTGGACTGGGTTGCACCAATATGGCGTAAGTCATTACTAAATGCAGGCATGCATGCAGGCATTTAGTAGTTACTAAACCCCTAGTTGTTACTAGCTAGTTTCAAACTAGTTGTTTACTAATTTCGGTTGCACCACGCCAATCTTTTGCCAATCTTAGCTAGTAAATACTCAGTTTTGGTAACAGTTTTTTGTTTCTCTACTGTAACATAACCAGGTACATTAATAATAATAATAATAATAATAATAATAATAATGAATAATTACAATTTACAATACAAATACAACAATTGGGGGTCCCTCAAAAAAAATGTGGCGCAGCGCGCACAAAATCACCCACCAAGCCCTCATTCTGACCCAGGAAAAACCCTGGTATGTACTGTATAACATGATAGCCATCTGAGCAATGCACTGTATATAAGATGATGACCACAGGTCTTTCTGCTGCTGACCAAGGGGCTGAGTCCTGTTGATGGGGCCAATTTTTCTTTTAGAGTCTGTAGGCTTTATTATTATTTTCATTTCTTGTGCTGGTTTATTATGAACAACATGTAAAATTGCAGGAAACTAGCACAAATAATTAGGTGGGAGAGAGAGGCCGCCGCTGCCAAAACGCGCACAGTTTTGGGTCGCTCCACCGCCCAAAAAATCTCACTCCAAACTTTTGGTGAAACTTGGCAGCCCTGGTCATCTGTGATGTCTTGTTCAATAAAGGTGCTGTGACAAACTGTGTCGATGTGTATGTGGCCATATATGTGGTCTTAAAATGTTGGTGTGTCTAGTAGACTATAATAAATACATACAGTATATGAATAAATAAATGAGTGCAACTGTTGTGTCCATTTCTGATACGAATAGAATATAATTTGCCATTTAGCAAACGCTTTTAATCCAAAAGCGACTTACAGGGACATTCCCCCTGGAGTAATTTAGGGCTTTACTCAAGGAGACACTAGTGGAAGTGTTTCAGGCAGGATTTAAACTCACAACCTTCTGATCACCAGTCTATCCCCTTGATATGTAAGGATACAAATCTGAATGACAATTCGGCATGTGTGGGACATGGCTGTTTGACTATTGGGGCAGATATAGATGGTCAACATGTCATAACAGGGCCAACAGTGTTGGGACGTGCTCGTGGAACAGGGAAAGAGTGCAAAACAAGGCTATATTGTGGGAACTGGACAGACATGTGCTTATGTGAACAATAAAATATTTATTGCTTGTGTACATGAACAGACAACATTTTACATTTGTTATGTATCTATCTGGCTAGTCTATGTGTTGCAATTATGAATCTAGGACTAACTTTGTATGTTCTATATCTATCTATCTATCAATATCTACCGATCTCCTGTCTATTTCTATCTCTGTCTCTGTCAATAAATGTATTCTGTCTAGCGTCCGTATGTCTCCACTCTGACTACAACCCTCGAATGACTGAGTTCCACATAATTGTATGCAACTACGAAACTTGTAACACTGCCTCGTTTGCGGAATGATTGACAGCTTTGTTCGAGTAGTCACGTCGTTTTTGCCAAATTGACACAAGCATCGATACATCGACGCACATTGCGTCGGAAGATCGACGCTGTGTCGTGACTACTGTCGTGTTATTCTATTACAAATGCACGTGAGTCCTTCTGTATTTAAATGTAAGTGTCTTTATTGTAACTCGCTCCGTGAGCTCTGACAATACCGGTCCCTAGTCTCTTCCTGTCCCCGCCCACCTGACCTGATGTCACTACGGTGGCCTGTATAGAATTACAATAATACCACATCTCTCTTTCTAGAATCAATGGGTAGACTGCCATTGATTCATCAGACCTAGAGGATTATTCTGCCTCTATAACTAAAAGGTCTGATCTGAACCTGATCAAATAAACAATTCTACTAACAACCCTATATATATATATATATGAACATAAAAAGAGCATGAACACATCTCTTCTCCTAAACATAGAAACATAAAACATAAAACATTTTCTTTTTTTACAAGTCCAACCTAGTTGGTTTCACCACCTCTCTCCCAGATCTGGTTCTAGGAGTAGCTGGTGGTTCTGGGACATTCTGGTCCGTTGGTTCTGCCGAACTCTGCTTTGGGACACATCCCAGAGGTTGCTCAGTAGCACCACCGCCACTCTGCGCCGGTGAGGGCTCCATGGGGATGAGATGGCGCCGGTTTCGCCGTACTGTCCCATGAGGTCCATCCACGATGTACGACCGCGGAGTAGGGTGGCTGCTGACCACGACTCCAGTTGCATTTTGATCGGTGACCCACACCTCCTTTCCAGGAGTGAGTCTGTCGAGACTTCTTGCACGATGACGCCGGTTGTAGCTTTGTGCGTCTCTCCTCCTCTTTAACTCTTCTTTCAGGACCACCGCCTCACTGTCGGGAAGAGCAGGGACCAGTAGAGCAGGAAGCGTAGGCACCGTCGTGCGGAGTCTCCTCCCCATCAGAAGTTGAGCTGGACTGTATCCGTTATGCAACGGGGTGGCTCTGTACGCCAGCAGAGCGCGGTATGGGTCGGCTGCCTTCTTCAGGAGACCTTTTACTGTCTTGACAGCCCGTTCTGCTTCCCCATTACTTTGAGGATATTTCGGGCTGCTTGTGACATGACGGAATCCGTAGGACGCTGCAAATGCCGCAAAGGCCATTCCGGAGAACTGCGGCCCGTTGTCTGTCACCAGTTCCTCTGGGATGCCGTGCCGTGCGTAGATCGATTTGAGGTGGTGGATTACATCTGTTGATTTTGTGGGGGTCAGCAGAGCGATCTCCACGTATCTTGATGCATAATCCACAACCAGCAGGTATGTCTTGCTCTCCAGCATGAACAGGTCTGCTCCTAATTTCTGCCATGGTCGCCCTGGGTATTGAGATGGCATCAGCGGCTCCTTTTGGTTCGGTCTCTCTTTGCTGCATGTTCGGCAGTTGAGGACTAATTCATTCAGCTGCTGGCTCAGCCCGGGCCACCATACAGACTGTCGTGCGCGCTCCCTGCACTTTACCACCCCCTGGTGGCCTTCATGCAGCCTGGCAAGCACCTCATTTCTCATTGTTGAAGGGATGACGAGCCTGCTTCCCCTCAGCAAAAGTCCATCCTCTACTGTGAGTAGCGCCTGTTCCGCCCAGTACAGCCTGAGAGCCGGTTCACTGTTGAGTGCTGGCCATCCCTCTGCACTCAGCTGCATCACCCGTGCGCACACACTGTCCCTCTTCAGCTGCTCTCTCAGCTCATCCAGGTAGGCGGTGCTCGCTGGCAGGTTCTCCATTATCATGTCCACGTAGATGTTAGTATCCTCGAAGAACTCCTTCTCATCCGGTGTCTCTCTCCTCTTCACAGGAGCACGTGAGAGTGTATCCGCAGTCCACAGGCACTTTCCTGGCACATGAGCAATGGAGTAGGAATAGCGCATCAGGCGCATCCGGAAGCGCAGAATCCGTGGAGGGAGAGCGTCCAACGGCTGAGACCCCAGGAGACTCAGGAGCGGCTTGTGGTCTGTCTCTAGCTGGAAGTGTCTGCCGATGAGAAAGTTGCGGAACCTCTCACAAGCCCAGGTCAGGCCTAAGGCCTCCTTCTCAACCTGCGCGTATCTCTGTTCAGTTTGTGTGAGAGACCGCGACACGTAGGCTACAGGTCTCCACACTCCATCCCATTTTTGGAGAAGCACACTCCCTAAGCCGTAAGACGACGCGTCCGCTGAGACTTTGCACTCCCTGTTGGTGTCGTACATGGCCAACACTGGTGGGGATATTAGTGCATCCTTCAAATCTTGAAAGGCCCTGGCCTGCTCGTAGCCCCACAGCCAGCAGTTCTTCTTTGACAGAAGGTCTCGCAGAGGCTTGTCTCTCTCCGCCAGCTGTGGGATAAACTTCCCCAGCTGGTTTACCATGCCGAGAAAGCTTCTCAGCTCACTCACATTCGTCGGCTCCTCCATCCTCCTCACAGCCTCTGTCTTACTCGGGTCGGGGCTAATGCCACTGGTGGAGATTATATGGCCTAGAAAGGTCACCTCTTCTTTCGACAGGTCGCACTTATCGATGTTCAGGGTGATTCTGGCCTTCTCGATCCTCCCCAGCACGACGTGCAGACGAGCATCATGCTCCTCTTGTGATCGGCCCCACACCAGCACATCGTCCATGTGGCAGACGACACCCTCCAGCCCTTCCGTGACCTCCGTCACCATTCTGTTTTGGAAGTGTTCGGGGGCAGAGGCGATGCCGAAAGGTAGACGATTGAAGTAATATCGGCCAAAGGGCGTGATGAAGGTGGTGTACTTTGATGAATCTTCAGTCAGAGGTATTTGCCAAAATCCCATGTTTGCATCCAACTTGCTGAATATTCTGGCTCCAGCCAGCATTCCCAGTGTTTCCTCCACTGTTGGCAGGGTATACTTTTCCCGGCACACTGACTCATTGAGGTTCGTGAGATCAACACAGATGCGAACAGCACCTGTCTTCTTGGGAACCACCACGATGCCGGCACACCAGTCAGTTGGCTCCTCGATTCGGCTGATCACTCCAAGGCTTTCCATGCGGGACAGTTCTTGCTTGACCTTGTCCATCAGTGGCAACGGAATCCTTCTGGGTGTCTTCAGTGAGAATGGTTGGGCCCCAGGTTTCAGCCTGATTGCATGCGGCTGTCTCATCTCACCGAGACCACTACATATCTTTGGGTAGGTTGTCTTGAGCGTCTCCATCGTGATACTGTCAAGACGTGCCACAAGCTCCATCTTACTAATAGCAGGTCTCCCCAGCAATGCAGTGTGCAGGTGTCGAGTGACATACACATCCTCCCACACCTCTTTCTCTCCTCTCCTCAGCAACAGCCCGGCGACGCCCACAACATCTAGTGGCCTCCTCCCAGGTCCCATCAGTGGCTTAGTTGACTTCCGGAGGGTAGGTGGATCCTTGTCTCTGTAGATCTCTTGAAAAACAGTGTGAGGCATCACTGTAACATCAGCACCGGTGTCTATTTTGAATGGCACACGTCTGTCATCGATGTTTATGTTGACCATCCATGGCTCACCGTCAGCTGTGACGCTGCCTAAGAACACACAGTCCTCATCCTCTTCACAGGAGCAGGAATAGTCCTCTTCAACCTCATGTACAGATTTGGATGACTTACACACACGCTTGTAATGCCCCATCTTCCCACATGAATGACATTTCACCTCATTAGCAGGGCAATCGCGCTGTGAATGGGACAGAGAGCTGCCGCATTTATGGCACTGGACATTTTTCCCCATTGAGTATTGGGCACTGTGTGGCTTGGCTGGGTAGCTGTTAGCCTGTTGAGGTTTGTTTTTAGCATATGTCTTGCTACTGCTCTTAAACACTCTGTCTACACATTTAGCATCACTTGCCTCTGTCCTGGTGTCCCCTCGCAGAGAAGATTGCTGTCTTTTCACCTCTTCACTCTGCCTCGCCATGTTTATTGCCTTTTCCAGGGTCAAGTCCGGGTCCAGCTGCATGCGTTCGGACAGCCGCTTATCCATCAGTCCAACGACAAGCCTGTCACGAATCAGCTCGTCATGTAGCACTCCATATGTACAATGCTCCGCCAGCGCATATAGTGTCGTCACAAATGAGTCCACCGTCTCGCATTCTCCCTGCTTGCGCATGTTAAATTTGGCACGCTCGTAGATAACGTTCTTCTTGACTACGAAGAAACCCTGTAATCCATCGCGCACCCCTTGGTAAGTACGTCTTAGAGCATCAGTCAGATTTAGTCCACGTAAAATATCATCCGCCTCATCTCCCATACAATATATTAGCGTGTTGACTTGATTCTCTTCAGTGCTAACCGTCAGGTTACTTGCCAGATGAAATCTTTCAAACCTGCGTATCCATTTGGCCCACTCTTGCGGCTTTGAAAAGTCGAAGGACTCCGGAGGCTGGATGCTGAACGTAGCACTTGAAACTGGCGTCGCTCTCTGGACTGCAGCTGCTCCCGCGTTAGCATTATCAACCATCTTTTCTTCCTCCCTTCTCACCGTCACGAGCTCAAATGACACTGTCGGCCGACCTAACTCTTAACACTCACTTACAGGACTGCTGACACCATGTCGTGTTATTCTATTACAAATGCACGTGAGTCCTTCTGTATTTAAATGTAAGTGTCTTTATTGTAACTCGCTCCGTGAGCTCTGACAATACCGGTCCCTAGTCTCTTCCTGTCCCCGCCCACCTGACCTGATGTCACTACGGTGGCCTGTATAGAATTACAATAATACCACAACTACTGCATCGAGTGTAACATCACTACATGCAGGCTGTAACCCTTTGAGTGCTTTGGTTACAGACACACACACACACACACACACACACACACACACACTCACACACACACACACACACACACACACACACACACACACACACACACACACACAGCATAGCTGTTTAGATAAATGGTTGACTGTTTGTATAGCAACACTCAAAACACTTATTCAATTCAAGTGCCTGCTCCTGCATGTAGAAGGGGAGTTGCTATAACCCATGGCATCAAGCCCTGAAGCAAAAATAAATAAAAATATGTTTTCCCTGGCTCGGGAAGTTAGTCAAAGGAATTTGTTTTGCGAACACAAATCTCATGCTCTGGAGCACTCTGCTGGCACTCGTCTGGAGAGTCCTGGCGCAGGATTAAAAGCAGTAATGCTATAAATTACCTGGGCTCCGACGTAATTAGAACATGACAGAATCAAAATGGAGTATGGTGTGACCAATAAGAGAGAGAGAGAGAGGGGGGGGGGGGGGAAGAGAATGTGTATTATGCACATAGATCAACTGCCAATCAAAGGTAGATTCCTCGGAGGAGATGAGGGGCTGAGTCTCTGGAGGATCTAGATTATCATGGTTCCATCTCAATCCTTTGAAGGGGTTCCCTTTCCTTGTCCTGTCCTTGATCCTTACTGACCTAGAGGAACTGGTCAGGTGAAACTTAGCCCACTCCATTTTAGGACATCCTTCGTTCTTACCTGATACAGTCAGTGTTCACAGCTTGACTTCTCAACTGAAAAGGAGCTCAAATCAAATGAAAATGAAACAGCCTCACCCAAAACAGACTTCGGTGGTTAACCAAATCCGAAATGGACAGTCAACACTTAACCTCCTCTTTGAGTACCATAACTTCTCCAACTTTCGTCCTTGAGTAGTGATAAATAATTATATTATTTGAACTCTCAGTGCTGCTCTTTTTTTAATATTCATATTATTTTCAATATAATAGAAGAATCAATTGTAGGGCCACTGTTGTCCAGGACATACAGTGATGAATAATACAACAGCAAACACCTCCAAACTCCGTGACCACATCCCAGTCGCCGGCCCTGAGCCCCTCGGGATGGACTTGCCAAGGCTATCCTGGGTGAGGCTCAATCGTCTCCGGACCGGCGTCGGGCGTTTCCGCTCATCAATACACAGATGGGGCTTGGCCCCAAATGCGGCGTGCGAGTGTGGCGCAGAGGACCAAACCGCAGACCATGTTGTCCTGGATTGCCCGGTGTACCACCCACCCAACGGGATGCATGGTCTGTCGGTATTAGATGACAAGACGATGATGTGGCTTCTGGAGGGGTGTCCAGAAATATAGCCCGGGTGAGGCCCTCAACCAGGTCTCGGGGTGTTAAAAGGGTAGCCCCTCGGGCCCGAGCCTGGTGGAGTGGAGAGGAAAACAACAACCCATACGCCGAAGAAGAACAGCAACATTTGATTTAACTGTTTATGTAATATTCTTACCGTAGCTGGATATCTAGCTAGCCTCGATGCAATGCTGCTGTGTTGTCCTCGGTTAGAGTTAGGTTTGTCGTGTTCTTCCCAGCTATTTTGAAGCCACATCGTTTCTCTTCAGCTTTTACGGTGCATTGTGTTTTATTTTCTGTTGCGTTATAATTAAAGTGTGTCCATATATCTATTATTTTCTTTCTTCCAGGACCAAATACCAATACCAACTGCTTGTGCTTAAGCCATCGTGTAGCCGTTTGCTTTAGCGCACTTCTTGCATGAATGAGTGCGCGCGCGTCTGGGCATGAATGAATGAGTGCGCGGAGGATGGATAGACCAGGCTACAACTAAGAATGCACTGTACTCGAAAAGATAGTTTATTAAAAATGTGAATGTCCGTTAGTCCACCACAAACATTTTAGTCTCGTCTTAGTCTCGTCAACGAATGTCAAAATAGTTTAGTCACAGTTTTTATTTTCAAAGATCGATTTCGTCACGTCAACGTCTCGTCTTCGTCATGGGAAAAAAGTTCGTTAACGCATATTTTTCGTCAACATTGTCGTTAACGAAATTAACACTGGTTGTAGCGGGAATATCTACATTTTACCCGGATACAGCAATGCTATTATTTTCTGATTGGCTGTTCGGTAGCTATATTTTTCATTTGATTAGCTGGTGCGTGGCAGGAAGGGGCTTCTGAACTCTAGGGGAACCAGAGGGAACTCACTTGATTCTCTACTTGTTCTGTTTTAAAAATAGCGGCGCAACTTGGTGGGCGTTACCCTGTGGTAATTTCTCTGCGTGAGAAAGACAAGGTGTGGCGTGTGAGCATGTGAATGGGTTGAAATGCGTGTGTCTCACGCCCAATGCGTGAGACTTGAGCCCTGTAATAAACTTGTGGCACACATGGCAATAAAATATCATGAATCTTGAATTATTATGATTATTATTATTTTTTTAGCAATTTAAACATGTCAGCCCTGCAAGTTTGTTTCCTGAGGGTTAGCTGACAACCCCACTGACAGATGACAGGTAGATAATGAAAGGCAGTGTAATGGGAGAGTGGTTGTCTTGAGGGAGTAGTTGGGGTGGAGTTAACCAGCTATTGTTCCCACCCATTACCTCTGTGAAAAAAACTGTGAACACTTTGAGGCTGGATATCTCAGCAAAGTGATTTGGAGGATATCAACATTCAAATATCCATAACTTCTTCAACTTGTTTCAAGTATGACACATCATTTGAAAGTTTACAATCTACACTTTCATAATCTGGAAAAACAAGAAAAGTGATGTTGCCAGACTTGCAGACTTTTTATCCAGACCCAGTCACATTTAGCTTATTTTAAGTAATATTTCCCCCATTTTATAGTTTATTTTCTTGTTTTTGAGAGCTGACTTTCTGCAGTGCATAAAAACCAAGGGTCTGAGTGAAGGGACAAGTAACACAAAACTGAAGACTCACGTTGGCACCAATACATATGCTAGGCACCCAGTGTGGGATTCTGTGCTGTAATTAAATGGATCCAATTAAAATCCCTCTGATAGGAGTTTATCTCTTCGGCTGTAACAAGCACCCAGGGGACCTCTGACAAGAGACAAGGGGATAAAAGTGGAGCAAGGCACTGTTCTCTCTCCTTCTAACCCCCTGCCAGAAACCTGATGTTTAGGATGCACGACAGCACAGGGCGGCGCGCAACAGTGGACTATCAAAGCGAAGGGTCGCAGGGTCACACACATCATCCAGAATGATCTCCTGGGGATCCAGTGTTATCTTTCCAAAAATATGCCGCCCCCCCCTGGAAACACTCACACATAACTTGAAAGTTTACTTGCCTGACCTAGTTTAACACTCTTGTGTTTCCAGGTGAGCCTTAAACCCAAATTAATGACCTCTACATCAGTGGAGGAAAGGCACAACTCTCGCTCAAAGTTACTAGTCTACAATTGTATTGTTCTATCGGATAACAAACATGACGTTTTGGCCGTCCATGCCTGATGAAGGCCTTGTTTTTTTTGTTTTTTTTTACATTTTTAAATGTTGTCTAGAGTGGCACTTTCCTTCCTCCATGTAGAAATCAGAGATCAGAGGCCGGGCTCATTGTAATGCCTGGAATGGAATGAGGAATGGTTTCAAACAATCATTACCATACCATGCATTACAATGAGGCCATCCTCCTAATACACATGCAGGGCTTAAAGTGGGAAAAAATCCTGTGCCTGAAACTTGGGGAGGGGGGTCACAGTTTGAGATATTGGGAGAGCGGGTACAGAAGACAGCTTCTTGTCTCAATGTTTAAATGCATTAATACTATTTAATAGTCAATACAACATATATGTCTCAATGTTAAAATGCATTAATACTGTTTTATACTCAATACAAAATAAAATAATATATTTAGATGTCTTTAAAAGAACAAACTGATTAAATCACTTAAGGCCAAACTGATTGCATCACTTATTAAGCCACTATCACTATAACAATACAGAATAACATATATACATGTCTTTAAAAGAACAAACTGATTACTTAAGCCACTATCACTTATATTCTCCTTCTTTTTGGGTCATAAACAAAGCCCTGCAATTTCTCAGAGACACTCCTTTTCAAGGCATTAAGTGTTCCAGGGGAGACAGAGGACGCTTTGAGTGGTGCAGTGGAGGCAGTGGGTGGTGCAGTGGAGGGTTTGAGTGCTTTGGGTGGTCCAGTGAAGGCTTTGGGAGGTCCAGTGGAGGCAGTGGAGGCTTTGGGAGGTCCAGTGGAAGCTTTGGGAGGTCCAGTGGAGGCAGTGAAGGCTTTGGGTGGTCCAGTGGAGGCTTTGGGAGGTCCAGTGGAGGCAGTGAAGGCTTTGGGTGGTCCAGTGGAGGCAGTGAAGGCTTTGGGTGGTCCAGTGGAGGCAGTGAAGGCTTTGGGTGGTCCAGTGGAGGCAGTGGGTGGTGCAGTGGAGGCTTTGGGTTGTGCAGCCATATTCCTGGCCTGGTGCACTAGTTTGTTTACTCTCACTGAAGCCAGAACCCTTGCTGCATCTGTCAATTTTCTCTTCTTTAGTGCCTCTTCCCTCTCTTTCTTCTTATTCAGGTGCAGCTGATATGTTTGATATGACGCCAGGCAGGACCTCCTCAATGGCTGGTCTATCATCATCGTTGAGGCTGTCCACTCCCTTGCTTTAATTGCAGATTTGACAATTGCAAGACTCTCGTAAGTCTCCACATTCATTGAGCATCTGTCTGCTTCAAGGATGTCATCCATGAGATTGAAGGATCCCTCAACCAGGGGGCCAGTGAAGATGCTGATAAGTGCTTTGACCAGCTTACCCAGAGTAGGAAATTTCGCATCTCTCAGGATTCCACTCCACCAGTCTACATCAAGTCGACTTTCTTCCTCAATGTAACTCTGGCCACGAGCTACCAGGTCCACATCTATTTGGTATGCCTGTACCTCTTCATCTAGTTGACCAATCTCCTCTGGTTCAACTACATTAGGCAAGGCCTTGCCTAATGTGATGAAAGCCCCACAGACAGATTCATCTTGAATCAAAGAAGGAGTCAAAGCCGAGAGTGCAGTGATGATGTGGTTGTCGAGAGGACGCTTTTTAAGAAGGAAATCTGCTGCCTTCATATAACCTTCTCTGAGAGAGCTGTAGAGATTGTTAACCCATATCTTCCCCTCGACACGAGCCTTGTTCAGTGCAGAGTAGCAATGTGTGCCGACAAACAGCCTTTTGTCAGACAGTTGCAAGTCTCGACTCTGGACATCAACTTTGACTAGCCTCTTTGCACTCAGTGGGATGGCGGAGGGCATCATGAAATTGGACAGCAGTTCTCTGACCAGGGCCACCATCTCCACATGCAGCAAGTGCACCACGGGTTTCTCATGCTGCAGTTTTTTCAGAAATCCCTGAAAGGTTGGAAGGACACCTGCAAACAAAGTACAAAATATCAGAATCAGAATCAGAATGACTTTATTCGCCAAGTAGGTTTTCACATACAAGGAATTTGCTATGGTTGTTGGTGCATACAGACAACATAAGAATAATAATAATAAGAAGAAGAAGAATTAAAAAGCAATTACATGACAGAACATTTAAATATATTCACTACCAATCAAAAGGTTTGACACATATAATATGTTACACTAGCAGTCATTATTACTCTGTTCTTGTTGGATTGAGAGGAATAAAACATCAGTCAGGGTTGTGCACTCATGTACAGCTATTGCCACTCGAGTTAGCCTACTTGTAATATACCTCTGAACATGTCAATCAAGGCTGTTAACCTATCAAACTCCAAGAAGAGCACAGAGATCCGTGCCTTCCGGTTCTGATTCTCTGCTGTTCTCATCCGGGACGCTGCCGCTTGTATTTGCTGAAGAACATCTACTCTGGCCCTTTCCTCAAATGTTAGTGCATGCCTTTCAAACACTTGGATAAGAAGCCATCTGCAGTACACACAAACACACACACACACACACATACACACACACACAAACACACACACACACACACACACAGATTTTGTTTCATTGTGGATTACAGATTACAACTCAACCTGTTAACTCAAATAAATTGTCAATGTCAATGGCCTTGGATAGGCTATAGTTAAAAACCAGGAAAATAGGCCGAAACTGAAAACGTATTCTCCGGTAAGGAAATTGCAATGCTCATGTTGATGCTCATGTTACATACTAATTTAACTAATTCATGAATTTTATATTACATTTTTAGCAAATGATTATCTTTTTATTTTAGCAATTGATTATCCGAAATCTAGTCTCTACACCATTAACTACAGATTAACACAAGCAATACAGTACAAATCATTAACAGTGAACTGTTCATTTAACACTAACATAATTTGCATTACCTGTATTTATGCTCTTCATTTGGATCCAACACATGGTAGTAGTGCAACACTAGTACATCCATAAGTTCATGTAACCTGTTGCACACCTATGAGGGGTGGAAGTAATACACATTAGTTAATATTAAAATCTTTTTTATGAATAGCCTACATTTTTGTTGCTTTCACCCCTCATTATACACACCTCCAGGATCTGTAGAAAGCGGTTGCCGATGGGCCTGATTAAGCTCTTGACTGGTTGATGAAGAAGAGACCGGAACTCTGCAAAGATCTCCTTCTGTTTTGGGGACTTTTCTATATCATAATAGATGTCATTGCAGAATCCTTCCACCTCAGAGGTAAATGGGCTCATCATGGCCTTGGCGGCATTGTTCACCATGTGAACTGTATCTCCACATATGTCGAGCAGGTTAGGGTTCTCCTTCCTTGCTTGTGTCTCCAGTCCAGTCTTCTTTCCTCTCATCACTGCACAGTTGTCAAGCAGAATACTGATGACTAGTGACCAGTCAAGACCATTGGACTCCAGGATATCTTTGAGCTCCTGCATGAGGGCTGAGGAGTTGGCGATGTTTACTTTCCTGCTCGCTAGGTGTTGTGTTGTTACCTTGGCCAGATCATCATCAAAAAGACGAACAAGGACATTGAGGATTTTGTCCATGTTAAGATTTGTAGCTTCGTCGATATTCATTGAAAATGTAGCTTTTTTTAGCTTTTCACATAGCCGTTTTTTAATGTGTGTTTAAATAGCTGGCGTGCTGGTTGGAAATGGACAGCTTTGTCAGTGCATTTTTATCTTGTGATAGCGTTTTACACAAATCGACGAGTGGCTGAGCCACTGTGAAAGACAGATCATGTTCGGCTATAAACGCACACACTCGGATCTTTTGCTCGCAAACACGGTCGGTCATTGAAGATGAAGTGGTACCTGTAGCCGTCGCTCCCGGCAAGGTTGTTGTGTGAGCGAGTGCTCGAACCGATGCTTGGTGACCGGGATCTGAGGCGTGTCGAGCGATCACCTTCTTCCCACTGCTGCCGTAGAGGAGTCTCTTCGAGCACGGCGTACAGAAACAAGCACCCGGCTCCCTCAGTTTGAGGCACCACGTCCCATAAGGCTTTCCGCCACTACTCTCCTCTATCCATGCCCAGCGCCATTTATTTCTTACTCCTCGTTCTAATATAGCTGTGTCTTCGCCAGTTTTGAGAAACTTGGCTTCCATTTTAATAGACTACAGTTAGCGAGATAGCGGGCTGCTAAAAGCGAACGTCTCTACAAGCTCACATTACACTCATTCAAACTTCTTAAGGCCCGCCCCACTACTCTGCCTCCGATTGGCTAGAAGTCGTTGGTTGGCTTGAGCAATGTGATACCATTGGTAGGCGGAACTGTCTCTTTGCTGAAGATGACTCTTTAAATTACGATGTAAACCAATAGCGTGTGATATATTATTTTTAATTCCCCCGCGCCGGAAATCCGGCACTGTGCCGGAGTACTTTAAGCCCTGCACATGTCTATCTCCCCCTGAACCTATCCATCAGTATTACAAACAGGGTCTAGTCTAACGCAGGGGTCTCAAACCGCCGGCCCACAGGCCAAAATGGAGCTGGTGACCTGCCTTCTTGTGGCCCCCAGACTGATATGGAAATCAGGCTCACAAGATAACTTTCTCCTTCTCCTACCGATGTGAATACAATGACATTGTCAGGCTTAAAGACGTACTGTATCTACAGACAAACAGACTATGGATGTGTTGAGTTGTAAAGGAAAGTTTGAGTTCATGGAAATGCAATCAGTGGAAATGCAATCAGTGGAAATGCAATCAGTAGGGGCCTTTTTCAGAGGCACAACCGAGAGCATCCTATAATAATAATAATTTTGCCATTTAGCAGACGCTTTTATCCAAAGCGACTTACAATTACGAATTACAGGGACATTCCCCCTGGAGTAACTGAGGGCTAAGTGCCTTACCCAAGGGCACACTAGTAGTGGTGTGGTTTCAGGCGGGATTTGAACTCACAACCTTCCGATCACAAGTCCAACTCACTATCCACTAGACCACCACTACACCGTATACATCCTGACAGGTTGCATCACTGCCTGGTACGGAAACTGCACTATCCAAAACCGCAAAGCGCTGCAAAGTTTAATGCAGACAGCTGAGTGGATCAGTGGTTGTGAGCTCCCCTCCATTCAGGACACCTACAATGACCGGTGTGTCAGAAAGGAGCTCAGGATTATCAAGGACCCCAGACACCCCAATCAGAAATTGTTGGAGCTACTGCCGTCGGGGAAACAGGACTGTAGCCTCGGGGTTCAAACCCAGACGATGTCAAACAACTATTTCCCTCAAGCAATCAGGCCCCGGGGGAAATGCACTGGAAGAAAACAAAAGACTGTCTCCCCCAAACCATCCTCACTCTTTACTACGAAAAGAGTATATATTATATGACTACCTGCACACTACCTGATTACTTGAACACTACCTGACTACTACAACCCCAATTCCAAAAAAGTTGGGACATTGCGTAAAACAGAATGTGATTATTTGCTCATCCTTTTTTGACATATTTTCAATTGAAAACAGTACAAAGATAATATATTTAATGTTTTACCATATCAACTTTATTGATTTGGTAAATATATGCTCATTCTAAATTTGATGCCAGCAACACCTTTCAAAAAAGTTGTTTGGAACATTGCATAGGTTCATTGGAAACAGGTAAGTGTCATGATTGGGTATAAAAGGGGTATCCCTGAAAGGCTCAGTCGTTCACAAGCCAGGATGGGGCGAGGTTCACCACTTTGTCAATAACTGCGTGGGCAAATAGTCTAACATTTTAATTTGTTTACTTTGTTTTTATTGAACAGAAAACACATTTCATCACTTGGCAGCACATCAACATTTAATACTGTATATACTAGGGATGGACGGTTTCCAATTATTGAAACCGAAAAACCGTCAAAGACTAAAACCGGGGTTTTCCGGTTAACTGAAAAAAAAAAAAAAAGAGCGCCAATTTCAAATAATTGAGCCCTACTGCTACAATACACTCATGTCGAACACCATTAAAACACCGTAAGCACAGTCGCAACACATTTAGGCTACTTAGTTTCACAAATATAAGTGGAAAGGCAGACTTTTGTAAGCTACACCATACATGAAAACACATGAACACTTAACACACCAGCTCCGCTGATCCAGGGTGCACGCCTGCACGGAAGATCTTCTCTTGGAACAGCGTCTTCATTGAATGAACTACTTTCTCAATATCTTGGTTCTTAGACAAAGTTTCAGCTGCTGCTCAATGTATTTAAATATTTGAATACTGCTCAATAATCACTGAAATATTAGACTTAGAATTATGCAGTGAACATACTTAAAGCTTTTCATAAAAACCACATGCCGTGAGACTGACTCGTCCTGAACTGTCGTAAGTCAATCAACAAAGAATGCCCCATCAAAATAAAAGTGCCCATGGTAGAGCTGTCAAAATAGAGCTTTCAAAATAAATGTACTAATACAGATAGATAAATACAGAACTACCTTCGCTTCACTAAGTGACCGCGTATCTTCTGAGACATGCGTTCTGTCATCACTTTCAGTAGCGCCTTCACACACAGTGGCGCTGTGCACAAACACTCTTGATCCGTATAGCTCTTGTTTTATTATATTGTGGTTTAGTAAATACTGCACTTGGAGTTACATTCAATGCATGATTTGTGCTATAGAACATAAATAAAGTTTGATTGATTGATTGATATCAAATCAAATCACATTTTATTTCTATAGCGCATTTCTCACAAAAGTGACCCAATGCGCTTTACAGAGAGCAGCGAAAATGATCTTATTAAATGTAAGCGAGTAATTGTAAAAAACCTTTCCTATCTACCAATAACTGAAGGCAACCATCTTTCCCATAGAGTGATTCGTTACCCTTAAATATAATCCCAATTAGATATTAATCCTCAGTTATTCTTCACAACTGACCAAACCTCTCACTCATTGCGCGGCAGATTCAGACTGTATCATTGTTATTTTCACACACGACAAACATGTGACATGTTCCAGTTTTATTCTTTGAACAACATAGAATATACAATAGAATAGAAAACGTAAACAAAAACATCTATAAATATAAATACAAACGAGTGCAAATTGAGTGCAAGCAGGTAAAACTATTGTGGAAAGACATCACGGATCACATTAATTCTAATTCACAACGGCTTATTAAATAATAATAATAATAATATAGAATAGAATAGCAAACGTAAATAACAACATCTATAAATATAAATACAAACGAGTGCAAATTGAGTGCAAGCAGGTAAAACAATTGTGCAAAGATATCACTGATCACATTCATTCTAATTCTAATTCACAACCTATGGCTAATAACTAAATAACAAAAACTGTCAGTAACAAAAAATGAGCATAAAAGCTATTAAAGGCTATTAAATAGTCCGTTAATCGAGGTTCTTCGCAAGAAACACGAGCATGTTCACCTTTTCAGGATTCAGCTGCGCTCGGAACGGACTTACAATTTTGCCTGCTGCGCTGAACACCCGCTCTGAAGGTGAACTTGTGGCACACACGCACAAATATTTTCGGGCCACCCGCGACATCAGTGGAAAACGGCGGGCTCCATTTGATTGCCACCACAGAAGAGGGTCTGCGCATCTCTCTCTCCTTCTTCCTCCTCCACTCTGATGGCCACTGAACCGGCTGCTGCACCTCCTTGCCTCTCCAGTCTCACCATCTCGGTCTCTAACGCGGACTTTGTCTCACCCAGAGCAGTGTCATCCCTCTCGTATCCTCCACGGTACCGAGCGTCAAGGAAGGTGCATTTGCGCATCAGCTCGCGCACCGCATCACCTTCATACCTGGCCTGAAGCTTAATAAGAATTCCAGCCTTTATGGACTTTGTCAACTGGACATCCTCATCTGACACAGCCAACACATCGTCCCTGCAGAGCTGGAGCATGGGTAGGAGAGAGGAACTGGTGACATAGTTCTCTCCAGACAAAATGTCAGTAAAATTACTGACTGGCTTGAGAGCAGCCTGCACAGCCTGCAGGACATCAGTGTCCTGCCATGAAAGTTGGAGGTGGCACCTTCTGTCATCAGACAGGACGTGCCTGATCGCCTGTGCTTGCTCCAGGATGCGCTCAACCATTGCGAGTTTAGAACCCCAGCGAGTAGCGCAATCCTGTCAAATAAAAAAACATTTTAAAATTAATTCATTACTTAATTAATTACAATGATTTAAGAAGTAGGCAATAATGAACAACAAACATCATGCACTGTATTAACCTGTAAGATTATTTATTAGTCATTCTGCACCACATTAGGCCTGTAATAAATTGGTGTATGCTGGCTTACCGTTATGAGACTATGCTCTGGGAGTCCTAATTCCAGCTGTTTTTTGTGCAGCTCTTTCTTACGGTGCCATCTGTGTGAAAATGCCCCGTTGATTTCCAAGGTATCCAAGGGCACGGTCTGTCGTCCGTCTTTGGTCACGCACTGCGTTTGTCACAGCCAGGTTAAGGTTGTGGCCGAAACAGTTAAGCCACGGCCAATGCAGGGACCTGATTGCGGCAGCAATGTTGGCAGCATTGTCCGTGGTTATTGCCGAGAGTTTGTTCTCGTCCAGTTGCCATTCCCGAAGTGCGTCTCCGAGCGCTGTGTGGCTCTCGGGAAAGTACGTGGTCTGAAGGCATTTCGACTCCAGTTTCCACTCGGGTGTAATTGTATGATACGTCAAAGACATATATGGTGTCATGTTGACTGACGACCACATATCTGTCGTCAATGAATAACTGTCTGCCCCCGACAGCAGCACGTGAACCTCCTGCTTAACTTTATTATAAAGCTCCGGAATGGCCGTTTAAGAAAAATATTTCCGTCCAGGCAGCTCGTACTGGGGGTCCAGAGTTTGTATCATGGCCTTAAACAATGTCTTATCCACCGTCTGAAAAGAGACAATTTCTTTAGCCAAATACCTGGTCACAGAAACAGTGCAGGTTTTCCATCGCATACTGTCCTTTTTATATTTTTTCATATTTTCTTGTTGTTCTCTACCAGGTAATTTATTTATAACAGTAGAAAAAAGTAACTGATCACGATAACAAACATATAACACAATGAAAACACAATAAAGATATGCTGTGTTTATCCACAAGTAACCCAAGATGATTTAAGTATGCACGTCTGGTTCTGATCACAGGTAAGTATGAGGTTAGGTATTTTAGCTAATTTAATTATTATAATCTATTTATTCCTATTTATGTATTTATTCTAATGTATGTTTATTATCTATGTATTTATTCTATATATTTTTAACCAGACTCTTTCTTTGAAATATGAACTCTTATTACTCTATGAACTGATAAGGAAATATTTTTAATTATCAAAATTAATCACAATATGGACACAAAATATCAGTAGCATAGGTGAAACAAAATAAAATATCAAATCACTGGTGGCTCTTAGCCTAAATTCAAATCAGTGCATTAGAAACAAAACAAAACCTGCACACTTTTAGAGTGGCTAATAATGATAGTCTCTGCCCTAATCAATCTTTGAATAGTTCCAGGTCCTATTCTTATCAACTCAGTCCAATCCTACCGGTTAGGCTATGTAGAAGCTCAGTCCAACGGTACTTTCTCTTTCAGGTCCTGTCTTGGGAAGGCTCGCCAGCCTACATCCTCACACCAACCTCCAATGGAGTTGCACACGCAGAATGCAGACAGTGTATCCAGCACAGACTCCAGACTCAAACACCAAAAACTAAAACTCCAATACAAAAGAAAAAGTACAATCCAACCACACGGGAACAATGGAAGGGTCTGTTCTGCTAGCTACTCTACCAGACTGTCTGGATTGCAGATCCCCCCGTGTCCAGGAGGGAAAATCCCAGAGCTGTGAAAAGGTCCAGACCCAGTAGGTTGGCCCCGTGGCGGGCCACATGGAAGTTAAAGTTGGGCAACACCTTAGTTCCATATCGTACAGTCATTAGTAATGAGCCTACCAGGTCGATTTTAGAGTTACCATAACCACAGAGGGCTGAAGAGGGCGGGGACAATGGCAGTTAGCTAAAAAAAAATCTAAAGGTGTTAGCATTTAAAAGAGACACACTGGCACCTGTGTCTAATAACAAGGGAATGCACACATCATTTAAATTAACAGTGCATGATTTAAAAGTCACTGATCCTGATTTCACATGATGGATAATCACTGGCCCTTGCGAGGCATTCAGTCTCCTGGTCCCGGGGCAGAGCGGCAAACATTTGCAAAGTGGTTTGTCTTACCACACTGACGGCATGTCTGACCGCGGGCTGGACAGTTCTGGGCCCTGGTGGCGTGAGACCGAGACCCACAGTTACCACAAGGCTGTTGAGTACGTTGTCGGGGGCGCTGCTGCCGCGCTAGGTGCATTACGGAGAGGTCCGGTACATCCTCCTGACTGGAGGGCGACGTCTGCTGAGAGAGCGTGCAGACAGGTACCCGGCTAGATGGAGGCACTTGTTGCCGGGTCAGTGTAGCTTCACCCTCAGTCGCACTCTCCACTTCGTATGCAATAGCAATAGCTTTAGCTAGCAGTAGGCTGTCAGGTTGTAACAAATGTCTCTCACGCACTTTAGCGTGGTTGGTATGTTCAATTAATTGGTCGCGGATCATCTCATCTTGAAGCGCGCCGAATTTGCATGAACTAGCTAGCCCCCTTAGGTTAGCCACGTATTGATGAACGGACTCTCTCCTCCGAGTGCACCGCGAGAGACGGAGAGCTACGCCGGAGGAGAGGTCTTCGTGACGCCGGCTCCGATGTACAAACTAAATATTTTCTCTCCAGGTGTTGTCAATTGGCCAATCCATTCCCTCATTCATCATCCCACTCCTGTCCAATCAGAGGGCTACCCATCATCCAATCAGAGGGCTGCCCGTCTGTTTAAATGTTCCTCATTGTGTCTCCTTGTCAGCTGACTGTTTGGTTGTGTTTTGTTTGTTAGTTTGTCAACTCTTAGTTTCTTAGGTTGTTTGTGTTATTTCGTACGTACCTTTTCCATTTAGTTGTTTGTTTAGAGTAAGATTAAGTTTGGTTGTTTGTTTATTTGATTTAGTGTTTGACTACAGTTTATTTTCTATGTTTGTATTGTCACACACTAGCCATAGGAAACAGGCGTAGGTGAGATACCCTTGGGTATACATTCCATCACGTAGGCTCATCTATGTTAAATACAGTAGGCAAAGGAGCGGCTGTCATTATGTAGAATTGTACACTGGTAGGGTCTCACTTTATTATTTTGTTTCTTTGGGTTGACACCGCTCATAGTCTGCCTGTTGTCCTATGGCTTATGTTTTTGTACACCACCATTTGTTAATTAAATTATTGCACTGTAGTTCGTTCGTGTTGTGCCTTTATTTCGTTTTTTTTTTTTTGCCCACACTACAAGTGGCAACTTACTTACACCATTTATGTTACGGCTCCCCCCCTACACCCCCTAGACGTAGAGCCATAAGACCTGGGGTTCGTAACAATGGGTATGTCTAATAGGCTCTATACGTCTGGGTTACAGTAGTGATTCTCGAGTGCGGAGAGTCGCCTCTGCAGAGTATATTCCAATAAGTCTCTTTGAAAGATCCACACAACTTTGACAGATAGCAGGTATGGTAGGCAAAAGATAGGAGAAAAAACTGCAGAAACGAAAACTAAGAAAATAAAATAAAAGCAAAGAAAGCAATAGGCAGGGGGGAGCAAGCAAGAAGCACGTCTACTGTCTTTAGACACTTACTGTCTGTTTTTATTTACATTTTACACAACGTCCCAACTTTTTTGGAATTGGGGTTGTACTTAACTACCTGCATTGTATGATATTGCATTTCATCATATTATACCCCGTACAGCATTTTGCACTATGAACTCTACTGTACAGTACGACTGGTTCAGCTGTAGTACGAGTACCATCACTTTATCACTTCATTACTTTATTATTACTTACTTTACTTATGTTACTTGATTCTATTATTGTGATTTTTTATCCTGCTGCAATGCCAATGTTGAAGAACCTAAGCCAAATAATTTTACTCTTGTGTACCTGTACATTGGATGTAATAAAAGCGATTCTGCTTCTGATTGGAGTCTAATAATCTGCAAGGAGAATTTTGCCAATATCAAGCATCATCCTGTAATCAGAATTGTCACTATCCATGGACACACACACAGAGCAGTAGAAAAATGGCCTCCCATCAGCATGGCAAGACTGATGTCGGCCTCCAAGCAATTTGAATTAAAAACCCTTGGTCTTAACTACTAAGTTTCTCACTCATCATTACTTGTGATTAATTCATTATTCATCCCAGAAGTAGTAGCCTATCATCTATAGCTAGATAGCTCTAAAAGCTCACCTGCTAAACATCCACAACGAATCAACCCTCCATCTAAACCTCAACTGGCCGAAATCCGTTGTCCTCTTAGGGAACAAAATATTAACTTATCTGTTATATATTTGTTGTGTTTTTATCAGTATTTTCATAGTAATTCCTTATCTTTAGAAAACACAGGGCTTATTATGTACAGTATGAAGTGTGAAGATCCATAAGCTTTTCACTTCCAGTGTGGATAGCCGAGGCACAATATTAGGCTTCCCACCACAGCAGGACCTCCTAGGTTTGGCAGGGCCGGCTAAGATGGAACTACAATTACATGTGGAGGCACATACTGAGTGTTGGACAAGAAGCAAAAGAATGATTTAAAAAACTAAAATGTGACACTAAAGAACTCCTCTTACTCTTCCTCCCTGTTCTCAGATGGCTTTCTTGGCCATGGGGACACATACACTTCAAACTTTCCATTGGACTGTCTCCAAGAACAACATTTTTAGAAGGCAATGAAGGAACATGCCAGGACAAATGGATTTGTAGGCACAGCTTGACACCCTATGAAACAGAGTTTGTCTGTTAGCCTGACCTAAGACACAAACCAGATGTCCATCATAACACAAAGCACCATCAGTACCACAGAGGCAGAAAAGTACCATCAGAAGCACAGAGGCAGAAAAGTACCATCAGTACCACAGAGGCAGAAAAGCACTATCAATAACAGAGGCAGGAAAGCCTTCACCATAAAGCACCATCAAAACCACAGATGCAGAAAAGCATAGACGTTGTATTGCTCTGGAGTGATGACAGTGAGGTGACTTCACTGGGTTCTATCTTAGCCATCACAGTGAATGCCTTGATTCCAAACTCACCTCTATCCTCAATCCCAGGTACACGCTCTGAAAATATCACAGAGTAAGCAGTGTAGTAAAAGCTCCTCCTCACTCTCTGACTAGGTTGATGCTATGCCATATTATGTCTTAGGTAGAGTCAGCGATATGACATCACCATGAGAAGTGTGATTACTTCAGAAATGTTCCAGCTTGACCCAAGCAAGACATTTAACTTGTTAGTGTTTCCATAGGCTTCTGCACACAGAGAAATGTAATGTGATGGCCACATGACAAAAACGCTGGCGAGTGGATTGTCTTGCTTCACGCTAATTATCTCTGCCGGGCAATTCACCTCGCTATAATGTAGCTACATCCTATCACTGAGTCTGCCTTTAGGATCCAGAGCTCCATTTGGAATTGTGAAGAAGCCCTTTGAATGACCAGGAACGAGATGGCAGGTTTCTGGCTCTCTAACTGTGGTCAAACTCTCTGGTAAGTCCTCTACTATCTACAACTCAGGTCGAGCACATTGGGACTATTTGTAAGTTCATAATCCGTCATGGTTATCGTTGCTACCTTAGTCATTTTTGTTATGGTTATTGTCATCGTTGTTATCATCATCATCATCATCATCATCATCATCTTCATCACCATCATCACATGCAAAACAATCTAGCGGCTAGCCAAACTACATTGTCTTACTAAGAAGTGTAGAAAACAATGGATTGGGCTGGGGAATGGCTTGGGGAATGGGCTCAATGCAAATGAGCACTCATGTCATAAACATGCGTTGGCAAAGGGCTCGAAGCAAATAAAATAAGTGATTTAGGGAGTCAGGTGAATGTGATTGATTGACATTGATGTGAATTTCACTAGATTCCCTGTGGGGCAAATTGCTGCAAGGGTCTTCCTTTTCATCATCACTACCATTGTCATCATTTATTTTTCTTCAACTTCTTAACTTTCTTTAAAACTTGTGAATGTTAAGAAGACATTATTAGTATACACATATTGCATACTGTATGAGTACTAACATAAATAACACAACATACATTATGTAAAACATAAAAGCAAGGCCCTTGTATAATTATCCTCTAAAAGGGAGGGATTGTTCAAATAACTACTACTGTAATGTAGATGTTAGCTGCATATGGTCCTGTAGGGCTTCACATGGTTGACAATTTGTAATTCATGAAGCTGTTTTTGTATATACCGTAGAGGGCAAAAGTAACATTTTCTTTTTCTATTTCCTCAGATCGATAGAGCGACCGCCACCATATTTTGACTGTGACAAACAATTTGTATATGTCCTTGTCAGACAGACAGACACCAATAGCAGACTAAAGGCAAATGCAAAATCCTAGAGTCAATACTAGTGCCCTGAAATAGGAGGACTATGTATAAATATTCTAACATTTCTAACATTTCTAAATAGTTAAACGAAGAAAGAAAACATTAAATGAAAGCTGATAATCTCCACTGTAACCTGTATTTGTAATAATTGTTTGATTTCAAATCCAAACTGATCGAGTATAGAGATGAAATAAGATACAATGCTTCCTCTTTTGAGGGTACTGTGTACTTATTGATTCTTGAAGAATATTACATTCCAACAGGAATGTGAACAAAAATGTGAACTGTATAGCTTCAAAATATGTTTCAAACTCCAATGTTAATGTCAGTCCTTGCCTCCAGTGTTCTGTCTATCAGTTTGAGAGGGGTAAATATTCCCCAACCCCATCCCTCAACTGTCAATTAAACAAAGTTATCTATAAGCCCCCCCCCGACACAGACACACACGCACAAGCACACGCACGCACACACGCACACACACACACATAAACATATTGAGATTTGTGAGCTACATTTTGCACGTGCAAATTGAGGACGTGCAAGGACGAGGATTTGCAGCTGCACTTGTACACATTGAATACAAGCATCCGAATCAACCCAGTTATGTTGAAATTATTTTCTGAATGACCAAATCACTGTCCCATACTCTATCAGCCCTGACACATATTGAGAGATTGATCAACACAGTGTCCTCTGTTTCCCTAACATTTCACCTTAGGGAATGCAAACAACCCAACCCATCTGTTTTTCCTCATGTAAACCGCCTGAGCGTGTGAAAAGAACCTTTCAAAGCTCAATTTGGGTTTCCTCCTCTTCATTCTGAATCATCTGGTATTGATAGTGCATTTGCTGAACCGTAACATGAGAGGCAATATCAATATATAGCCCCATGTTGATGAGTCACACACAATAGTGGCGACAAGCAATTTTCACCATGGCAACAGAACACTGTCATACAAAAACATTAGAAAGACTGGTGTGGTTTCGGGCTGAAATGAATTCACCTGCTGAAATGCTCATGCTCTTTCAGGCTTCTTATCAATATCTCTGAAAACTGTGTTACCCATCATGATGTCAATTATTTATGCTTGAGGCATTGTGTACTACTCCATAATGGGATTACTGTATCGAGGTTGTGGAGGATTTGATGTCTCAAAACAGTATTATTCAATTGTTTGAACATAACAAGATGAAATGCATTTAGAAAATGAATTCTGTATCTGAATGAATGAATGGACTTTATTTGTCATTGCTACAGTACAGGTACCAAAGGTACCAAACAACGAAATTTATTGAAACAATAGAAGAGAAAATGCTCAGTAGCTTTCTCTATCTCAGACAAGCTTTTGGCTAGACTCACGTCAGATCTGACGAGAGCAAGGTAGGCAAGGAGAGAGAGAGAGAGAGAGAGAGAATAAAAACAATCTCTGCACAGGAGCACTAGGTCAAAATAAAGCCCTGAGTTAGCTGATGAAATCAACGTCACAGAGGGAGGGGGAGAAACTGGTGTGTTTGTGTTTGGAAGGTGGTAGTGGCAGGCAGTATATGGGTTTGGGAGGGGGATATGGTGTGAGTGTGTCTGTGTGTGTATGCGCGCACTCGTGTGTGTGTGTACATCCCGACTACAAGGGCGAAAGCAGCTGAGGGATGAGGAAGAAACCGTTGCTGCTATTTTTATCTGCTCGCTCGCCACGTGGGAACAGCTACCATCTGCACCAAGCGGGCTGAGGAGCTGGAGAAACACCACACTGTGGCCAACCAACCACCAGACCCTCAGTGAGAGACGAGCGTTAACAACCCGCCCAACAGACTCAGAAAGCCTGGAGGCTATTCCACGAACGTTGATTAGTATATCGGTGATAAAATAAATCCTGCGATCAGGCAACTCGGGATTGGAATTCAAGCCTCAGGTGATTCCTCGAACGAGGATCAGGCTTGTGTCATGAGTGTTCACAGAACACCGGCTTAGAAATCCTTGATATGGGCGCGTGCACGCAGACATAAAAAGCCCCGAAGAGTCAAACTGTCGAAATGAAGATTGATCTTTATGAAGACAACAAATAAGATGTAAAATAGTGTAATACTGCCGCAATTAACAAGGCGAGGGAAATGGTTTGGCAAGAAATTGCTGACCGATTAAATGCGTAGGTCATACTAGCCCCAGTTATTGTTATATGTTCATATTTTAATAAATGAATATTTACTACTGTGGTGCAGCAGCAGGCTACAAACTGTCTTATCGTCATGATGGCTTAGTGGTATTGACCGCTGCCATGGTATTTATTCGTCATTTTAAGACGGTGGTTCAAATCCCTCTTCAGACACACTTTTTATTGCATTTCGTTGTCTGAATCTAATCTAAAAAATCTCATCTAAAAAAGTATATAGGCTATAAAATGATGGTGCAGGCTAATTTACAAGAACTGACACGATTACAATGGGATTTGGCATAGATTATTTTTTCTTATGATTACTGATGGATAGATGATTCACTTAGACAGATATATATATATATTAAATCGATTTGCATGAAGGCTTCGGTTAATTGTAAAAAAAATCCTTTAAAAATCTATTAAATCAAGTCTCGAACACTTCAGAATACTACTTTAACCACTGCGCCAGCCACACTGCTGTGATGACAGCAATGCAAGTTGATAAACATACCTATTTATTTTTTTTACACTTTTTTATTTATCCATCGATCTATCTATCTATCACACTTTCAAAATATCAAGTTATCTATCACATAATCAAACTATCTATCTATCGATTGATCACACTTTCAAAATATCAAATTATCTATCTATCACTCAGTCAAACTATCTATCTATCTATCTCATAAAAAGTGGGAACTAATATTTCCTAAAAGACACTTGAGGAACTGTCGTTCGGGATGTAGTTTCCGCCTGTAAGAGATTTTTTGACGCACGCATGCATAGCAACCAAGCAGCGAATTATTTGAGCCACATTGATGGAACCGAACGCAAAATGAAATTATCGCAGATTAGAAGATTATCGCAGATTAGAAGATAATCTCTCTTAGTGGAACGGGCCCCTGGTGTCCCTTAGTGAGGGGCTGACAAAAGTGAGCCAGAAAACACACAGTCACAGAAAAACTGTGTGACAAGCTGGTTGACTCAATCCACTGCAGGACTGCCTTTGGACCCCGAAACTATAGGGCAGGAGAAAGACGACTGAGACACACACACCACACACACATTTTAAATGCTTTATTTATGTCCACATACAAAGTACAATTCTAAAGGACATATTTAAATACTAACAGTGCATTTTGACATCCTGGAAACAATTTGTTACAGTAATGCTGAGCCAACAACCAGTTCTGCCACACACAGGATGTTATTCGTACCAGACCAGTGGGTTGATCAATACTATAAGACAGACAGTATCCCGCTCATGGGTACAGGAAGCACCGCCTTCTCCATATTGAGCGGCTACCAATAACAGCGGATATTGAGCAATATTTTGCTAACTGTTTGGCCCTTCTCTTAGGAAGACCAGCCATATGAAGGCCTCTAACAACAGACTTATGGTCATGGCCCAGGCTGCCAAATATAAAAACTAAAAGTTGACATCTGTAGCCCAGTTGTGGTATGGCCTGCTCCAGCTGTTGGTATTTTAAGATTTTGGTTAAAAAGGCTTCCTCTAGGCTATGGTCAAAGGTGCAGCCAACTTCTAAAATAAGCACCTCTCTGTGGTTTTCGTTGACAATTACAACATCAGGGGTGTTTGCTGAAATATTGGAGAACACTCCTAATGACTCTTCGTCGCTACACAAACTGAACATGTGGGGCTTTACAGTGGAGTGCTTGTACAGCGTTGCGGCAGGCCTGAATATGGAAAAGACACCCTCTGAAATCAGATCCACAATTCGATCATGCCTACATATGTAGAGCCCTTTAAAGAAAACCATTTAAGATGTGGGGCATGGTTTCAGTTATCTGCTGGTGACTGTGATGTATGCAGTGTGGGCTATGACTGTCAGGAAGCCAGATGGAAAGGTTTAGCTTCGTTGGTAAAACCTGCAGCCTAGCTTTTAAAGTGAAGATGACAATACACTCGTCAAGAGTTACGCTTTTGAACACTGCGTGAGAGACAGAGTGATCAGCAGCAGGGAGACATGCCAGCTTCCCTTGCAATTTCAGTTCAGACACACACATGCTCTGAGGAGGACGGAGCCTAAAACGTAATTGATTGATTGATTGAAAACTTTATTAGAAGATTTGCAGAAGTAGGTACATGAAAGTACATATTACATACAAGGTCAACTAACAGGATAAAAACCCAAGAAAGCCACTGGCTTATTTCAATTGGGGTCCTTGATTCTCAATTCATCGTTAAACTGAATACATAATTCCTATCATAACAACATTTCACCAACAAACATAGAAAGGAGTATGTAACCACATGCCAACGTTCTTCTTTCATGACCTACGACGAAACAGTAGCAACCTCCATCCTACGCCACAATACCATTCCAGCATCCACTGTACCGCTGCATTGGGTCCCACTTGCATGGGGCTATTTATACTGCCCTGACGCTAAAAATAGCGCCACCCCTCTTGATGCACAGCCCCCCAGCAGCTTTTCTGTAGCACAGAGCTGCAGTGCGCCGGGCAGACGCTACTGCATGTGTGCAGTACCAGCAGGACCAGGATGATGGATACATGGCTATGCAGGATTCTCAAAGCAGGTTGTAGTGCGCTTAACTGGAGCATAGAAGAAATGAGAGGGCACAGGTGCGCCCCAAAACATTGTTTTTTAATTATCTTCTAACGCTGTGGTTCCTGCTCAAGGCTATTGTTGTTGTTGTTGTTGTTGTTGTTGTTGTTGTTGTTGTTGTTGTAGAATGTTTGATTTGCAATGGGATATGTACCTTAAATATCCATGTTGCAAAGGGTTGGCAAACCCTACGCTGGCCTGGTGTCCCCCAGAATTACCCTGTATTCTGTGAAGCGAGTTTTCCGAATGCCTGAAGGAAAATGGGTACGGAATTAATTAACGTTAAACACCTTTTAGAATCTCTCGGAATGAGTTAGGTCTGATTAGACAAGCCTGTCGTTACACTGAATTGAGTGACTGCCTCTTAATAACCAGTGCACAGACTATCAAAATCAGTCAAATTGCCCAAAAAAAAAAGAGAATGGCATTCCTCCCTCCCGTCTCTCTCAACACAGGAGCTGTGCAGTGCCCACAAATCAACCTCCTCTCCCTCTTGTCACACTTCCCGACTGGAAGACGGTAGCCAAGATATCCATTCAACCTCAACACAACCAAGCAGGATGACAGATCCTCCAAGCCAGCTTTTCCATGGCAATGTATTCTCTTCTCATCTTTTTACCGGGATAGGGATGAGTGAGAATGCCGCTTTGGCCCTTTTTCGTAGGGAAGTACTTAATTACCTTTGTTAGGACATATTTGTCCTCCGTTTCCACCTTCCCTCCGTACCGCTACCCGTAGACTCCCCCCCATCTCTCTCTCTCTCTCTGAGCCAGGGATATGAGACTGTTTTACCATTGATGTTTATTCTCTAAGGCCCTTTCTGGCTTGTTCGAGAGGAACTTGGAACCCAAAAAAACACTGCATTGGTATAAAGTGACTGGACATAATTGGCACCGGATGTCACTCTGTCCACAGCAGAGACAGATGAAGAAAGGCAGGAAAAGCTTCTCCATGTTTACCACGTGGCAATCTGTGGCAGACATATGGATTGGAGAGCACTGAGATACAGAAATGCTGCATTGGCAATATATTAGTGTGTGCATGTGCAACAACAAGCTCTGCAGATGTGACCCTGATCTGCCCCTTTCTTTGGATGCTACTGACATCTAGTGGGGGCAGAAGGAAAAATCCACATTTGGAGAGATTTTTCAAACAAACGCCACACACACTTTAAGAACGATCCTACTACTTTGTGTTTTCTTGTTTATTTATGTTATACTCTCACCCAAGGGTTTGTTTACTGGTTCAATGCACATAGTATAGTCACATTCATCAAATATCAACTACACACACATAATTAGAAATCCATAAATTGTTTTAAATGTATCATAGTGATTGCATCATATGATCATTCTAGGGGGGACATGTAATGGATTTTTCACATGTATGGCTGTTCATAATGCTCTATACTGCATCTTGTAAAGGATTTTAACATGTATGTATTGTATGTTGTAACAGTAGATTTCCATGGATTATTCCTGTGGGATTGTTGAGAGTCTGGCTGTCCTGTTTATGAACACAGAGCTCTGGTGGAATGGACGGAATGCAGACTCGTTATCAATGTTGTGACTATGTTGACAATATATCAAATGTACAATGTGAACGTTTGGTGGCAGTCTTTGAACACCTTTTGAAAGGTTAATTTGACTGTCCCAACTCGAGTTGTGAAAAGATAATTTTCTTTAATAAATATGATGCCTTGATTTAAAGCAAGTTCCTATCTTGAGTCTCATTATTAATCCATACACAATACACAATGTGCTCCAGAAAGTCAGAAAACAACACTTTGATATAACTTGAGAACAAATGCTATACACATGTGACGGGGTGTATCTTTTCATGAATCACTCTCAGCTGGATGGCTCACGTTCATTTATTCTGTGGAAAACAGTGCATCAATTTCTGGACACGGGACTTGCAGGGTCATCGAGCTACATTCGCATCAGTGGTTAAAAATGAACTGCCCATATAGTAGTCACTCACACTACACAAATTATAACAATAATATAAAACAAAAATACAAAACGTGTAGACTACATAAATCTTCACTTGTGTGATCATATAGTGGTATTCTTTTAACAACAACAACAAGAAATCATAACATCCAAATGCATGGAAAAACCACGCACTTGGAATACGCATGCGCACCACGTGCAACAATGGCTGCAACCTGACTGCTAGGTAAGCCGCGAGCGTGTTGCAAACTAGCGAGGTGGAAGACCCAACCTCATACAATACGGTCTACTAACAGAACAACAGACATATAATAACACAACAATAATAATATTACCTGTAGAAAACAGTGCATCAATTTCTGGACACGGGACTTGCAGGGTCATCGAGCTACATTCTAAAATGATGTTACACACGGACATTCACGTTAGCGCCATCATTGTTAACAACAGAAAACTCACATTAACAAACTTGTGATATGTTCCAAACTAACATACTATGAATGGGAAACTCAAAACAGCTATCTTACTTATCAAACATTCAAATAAAACATAGGTACATTAATAATCTCTTAAATTATATGCGATCTCAGACCCTGCAGAAAACATGACCTTACCGCATCAGTGGTTAAGAATGAACTGAGGGAGATCACGTTACGTCCCGTGCAATTGCACTGTCCAGCTATATTTACACAGCATCCGGGTCACGGACACAGCATCCGGGTCACGGACACAGCATCCGGGTCACGGACACACCCCGGATATACCACGTCATTAAACCCCTAGAAGGCGCAGTTTATACCTATTTTAGCTATAATTGAACTTGACCTTTCTACTCCGTTACACACACACTAAACAGTCCACTCTCAGAACAGGCCTCTGAGACACTCTCAGAACAGCTCTGTTAGAGACTGAAAACAGCTCTCTGAGAGATTTTCAAAAGAGAGTCTGAAAACAAAACGTTGATAGCTTTTGAACAAAATGCTGCGCACACGTAATTCAATTTACTCTGATTGTCATATAGAGTTACGGTATAGGCACTTGAGAACAAATGCTATACACACATTAAAACAGTCCACTCTCAGAACAGGCCTCTGAGACACTTTCAGAACAGCTCTGTTAATGACTGTTCTGACTGTTTTAGTGTGTGTATAGCATTTGTTCTCAAGTTATATCAAAGTATTGTTTTCTGCTTTTCTGCCTGTCTGTAGCAATGACAATAAAGTCCATTCATTCATTCATGTTTACTGGTGTTTACTAGTGTTTCCTGGTGTTTACTGGTGTTTACTGGTGTTTACTAGTGTTTACTGGGTTAACAAAAGGATTCCTGATGAGATTGCCCGGACACCGGGGAACGACTGGTACACAGTCCCGACCCTGAGGCGTAGGGACCGCAAGCAACGCCGGGGCCGCAGGGGAGGCCTGCTAGCGAGGCTGAGGAGGAGCCCGGACAAGCCAGCTTTGCCGAGTATCTTCCTCTCTAACGTAAGATCCCTCGCTAACAAGATGGACGAACTGAGACTGCAGGTCGCTACCAACAACACCATGGGGGATAGCTGTGTGATTATTCTCACAGAAACCTGGCTCAGCGCTTCCATTGTAGACTCTGCGGTCGCGCTACAAGGCCACTCGCTACACCGAGCGGACAGGACGATGCTTAGTGAGAAAACGCGCGGGGGCGGCCTGGTTATATCTACGAAGGACAGCTGGTGCTTAAACACAAAAACTGTGAGTAGCCACTGCTCCCCAGACCTGGAATACTTGACTGTTAAATGCCGACCCACATACCTCCCGAGGGAATTCAACACAGTGTACATAACAGCTGTTTACATTGCACCAAGCGCGGGTGCTAGCTTAGCATTAGCCCGGCTACATGACGTCATCAGTGGTGGACAGAGCACAGATCCTCAGGCAGTGCACATCATCGCGGGGATGTTAATCATGCTGACCTGAAGGTAGTACTACCCAAGTTTTATCAGCATGTTAAATGTGCAACAAGAGGAGATAACACCACTGGACAAGGTATACACCAACATCAAGCTTGCCTACAAAGCTAGACCGCTAGCTCATCTAGGCATGTCTGACCACGTGTCCATCCTCCTGATCCCAGCCTACACTCCCATTAGAAAAAGTGCTCCCATCACCACTAAGACTGTCAGAACCTGGCCAGCAGGGTCCGCTCCACTGCAGATCTGCCTGAATGACACCTCATGGCAGGAATATGAGCATGAGGACCTGGAACAGTTCACGTCGTCGGTTCTGAACCACATAGTGAACTGCACCAACTCAGCCACCGTGGACAAACGTGTCCGGGTCTACCCCAACACGAAGCCATGGATGACTGAGAAGGTCCGACAACTGCTCAAGGAGAGGAACAACGCCTTCTCAGCGAAGGACAAACTGCTGTATAACACCACCAGGGCTAACCTAAACCGTGGCATCCGGGAGGCCAAGGCAGACCACAGAGAGAAGATTGAGGAATGCTTCCTGAGCAACGACTAACAGCCACGTAACATCCATATGCTGTATATATAAATAAATATATTTGACTACCAGTAAGACACCGGAGCACTTGTATCTATAACAAACGCGGAGATTGTATGAGCTGCCGGCGCAGACAGGATTTTACAGCGTTCCTTCAAACTATCGTAATTCATGAACTATATGCCCAATCTAAAACATTCTAACAGTTTCTGAAAGCAGAGAAGTTGCACTTTTTGAACAGTTGAACTTTTTTAGGCTTATTACGGTAGTTCACCCAAAAAAAAGCACAGTGCTCAACGTGTCAGGAGAAATAAAAATAGAATCGGGGCTTTAACACGTCGACATTTCCCTGGTTGCGAGATCTAAACTAGTCTACTAGAACTGAAAGCGGCAAGTAACAGGCACTTAACGTTACCTGTTGTAAGGCTGATCTGTGCACGATAGTGCTGCATTTTGACATAATTCTTAGCGCATTTCCCCCCCGCTGATCTGTATAGCGGGAGGAATCTTATGACACGTAACTCCTCCTACAGTCCCGGGTCGTTCCTGTATAGTGGAAAACGTCCCGTACCCAGAACTTTTCAAAAGCGTGCCGAGGCGAGCCGTGCCGTGCCGTGCCGAGCCGGTCAATGGAAAAGCGCCATCATATATAGTTATCGTCGTCAAGTTATATCAAAGTGTTGTTTTCTGACTTTTTCGAGCATTATGACTGCCAATGGCCCCTGGTCCTAGTATAGATTAAAAGTTTTATTTACTGATGTTGATGCACTTCCTAGACAAAATGTATTTGTTGTAAGTCGCTTTGGATAAAGCCGTCTGCTAAATGTAAAAAATGTAATGTAAAAGTAATGATATGCTGCAGATATCAGGACTCCACCAGGGGACAGGACTTGGGGTGTATTTGATAATCATGATGTAGAAAAATGGGGAGAAATGTAGTTCATACTTTGTGACTGACAGAAACACAGGCAGGTAGACAGATGATGTTAGTATCTGTTCGACACAGGAAAAACCCAAACAATAGTATGGAATGCATTATTATGTTTGGATGTGTATTCTAGTGTAACAGCGCCATCTCTCGGTCGTAGATGCACATGACCATGAAACTAGAGGCGGAGGTCGGAGGTAGCCGTGACGTATAACCAGGGTTGCCAGATGGGCCGAGTTACCGCCGAATGGGCTATTTTTGATCACACTGGGCCGGAGAAAAGCATTTGGGCGGTTGAGCTGGATAAAATAGCATTTAGGTGGTATCATGTCAGTGCCTGAAAGTGACCAAATGTGTGTTTTTCGGTTTTTTTAGACCGTGGAAATTGTTAGGCTGGAAAATGTCAATCCCATCTGGCAACCCTGGCCGTGACGTATGACGTTGACCCAACTTGACCGTCGCGTTGGACTCTGGATCCAGGGGAAGCAGCTTGTCAAAGGAAAGTTTCCAGTTGTCATCGACATTAAGACAAAAGGTATGTTGAGTGCAAATAACAACATGCACGTGCTGTTTTGCTGTATCTGTTACGAAGAATTGTAACATGCATAGACGTGGAAAAGCTAGGAAGAATTGCAAGTTTGGAGTGAGCCAGTGACACCTGCTGTCAGCAGAAGATTGACACTCCAGAGGCTCTGCAGCCCAGCCAGCATGCAGCGCGTGTGATCAAAGTTGCGCCTTTCTTTATCTGAAATGAGAAGGTGTTATAGTGATGTAGCTTGTAGAAATAACAGAGTATGTATGTTAAAATAGCTCATATCCTGCTTTCTATAAACGCTCTGTGTTGGTGTGCCTGGGCCTCTCTGTTCCGCCCTGTCTGGCCGTCTATTTCTGCATAAAGCTGGACTGAGCAGAACTCTGCGTCGCCATTTGCACGCACATTGCACGGTAACGATGTTATCTTGGGTGCGCAACAGAGCAACAGTGATGTGTGTGAAAGGTGTGCGGTTATGTAACGGGTTCTTCCGGGGTGTCGCCGTAGCTAACGGAACCATGGCCGTGACCCAAGTCTCATCCAACAAGTGCTCAGGCGGCTACCAGAAGGTGTTCGAACATGACAGGTAAAGTAGCACACACACACACACACACACACACACACACACACACACACACACACACACACACACACACACACACACACACACACACACAGAAATATAAACATGTGCATGCACACACACACACACACACACACACACACACACACACACACACAAATATAAACATGTGCATGCATACACACACACACAAATATAAACATGTGCATGCATACACACACACACACACACACACACACACACACACACACACACACACACACACACACACACACACACACACACAGTTGTAGATGATTGCAATGACAGTGTCTATATGCGGAATTAGTTCTGGGAATCTGGTCAAGTTGTAGGTAAACCTACCAGTCTTTGCAGTCTTATTTAGGTCATGGGCAATAATAATAATAATAATAATAATAATAATAATAATAATAACTTTTATTTGTATAGCACTTTTCCTGCAAACGTTGCAGCTCATGTTGCTGGGTAGTGTTGGGTAGGACATGTTGTTGTCTATAATGACTAAAGACAATGTCAATGTTAATGTTGTTGTTGATGTCTGTGTCCAGCGTGGAGCTGAAGTGTAAGATGAAATTTGCTGTCTACCTGCCCCCAAAGGCTGAGAGTGGAAAGTGTCCAGTCTTCTACTGGCTCTCAGGTGAGTTCTCTCTCTCCCTCTTTCACTCTCTTTTCTCTCTCTCTCTCTATCTCTCTCTGGGTGGGATGGCACCATCAAGGCTTTGACCAGTAGAATCAGGTGTTAGCTCTGGGCAGGACCAAAATCCTGTAAGAAACATTATGCAGATAAACAACTCTGATTTGACGCTATGTGGATTTCAAATCCAAGCATTAAGAACATTAACAGATAACTGTGTGTGTGTGTGTGTGTGTGTGTGTGTGTGTGTGTGTGTCTGTGTCTCTCCAGGGTTGACTTGCACAGAGCAGAACTTCATCACCAAGGCAGGCAGTCAGCAGGCCGCTTCTGAACACGGCATAATCATCGTCGCCCCGGATACCAGCCCACGTAAGTCACACACACACACACACACACACACACACACACACACACACACACACACACACACACACACACACACACACACACTTTTTTACTCTTTACACTTTTCAATGCCCACTCACCTTGTAACAGTTATTACCTCCCTCCCTCCCCCAGGTGGGTGTAACATAGAGGGGGAGGATGAGAGCTGGGATTTTGGCACGGGGGCCGGTTTCTATGTCAATGCCACCCAGGAGCCCTGGAGCACCAACTACCGCATGTACGCCTACGTCACTGAGGAGGTGGGGGACTAGTAGTATTTTCTGGTCTTCTGAAGAAAGCTATTGGCCAGCTGCAATTAGTCCAAAATGCAACAGCAAGAGTTTTAACCAAAAGAAGCAGAAGAGCTCATATAACTTTAGAAACTCTACACTGGCTTCCTGTTAAGTTCAGAATAGATTTCAAGATCCTTCTGCTTGTTTATAAAGCCCTCACTGGCACAGCACCAGCATATCTGAAAGACCTTTTGCTAGCATATCAGCCCAATAGAGCTCTCAGGTCTTCTGACGCTGGTTTTCTCTGTGTACCACATGTACAAAAGAAGAGTGGTGAGGCAGCATTCTCATTTTATGCACCCAAATTGTGGAATGCACTGCCAGTTTACATTAGGGATGCAACCTCAAGTCAAGACTAAAAACCCATCTTTGTAATATTGCCTTTAATTGACTAAATAATTCAATTATAATTATCTAATGATTAAAGCACTTTGAGCTGCAACATGTGCAGGAAAAGTGCTTTACAAATAAAAGTTGTTATTATTATTATTACTGTAGGTTACTGTAGTATTACTAGTATTAACATGTACAGTATTAGTGTTATAGTGTTACCATTACCTCTACTTCCCCCAAATACTCACCTCCTCCCAACTCTCTTTTTTTTCTCTCTCCCTGTCCCCTACTCTCTCCCTGTCCCCCCCTCTCTGTCTGTCCCCCCCCCTCTCTCTGTCCCCCCCCCCTCTCTCTCAGCTCCCTGCTCTGATCAACTCTAACTTCCCCACGGATCCAGAGAGGATGTCTGTCTCCGGTCACTCTATGGGCGGACACGGAGCCCTGATCTGTGCCCTGAAGAACCCTGGCAAATACAAGGTGTGTTAACCCTGGTGTTAGTTATGGGGCGTCCATAACGTCATAACGACTCGAAACATATTTATCATCTCTTATCTGACTCAATCTGACACTTGTCTGAACATGTAACATATTAATAAAGCTTCCCCCCGCTTCCCCCCCCTCCAGGCTGTGTCAGCGTACGCTCCTATCTGTAACCCTATGCAGTGTGCCTGGGGTCAGAAGGCCTTCTCCGGCTACCTGGGCTCAGACAAGACCACCTGGGAGGTACGCCACCACACAGGGACAGTGATACACACAGGGACACACAGGGACACACAGGGACAGTGTTACACACAGGGACACACAGGGACACACAGAGACAGTGATACACACAGAGACAGTGTTACACACAGAGACAGTGATACACACAGAGACAGTGTTACACACAGAGACAGTGATACACACACAGGGACAATGATACACACAGGGACAGTGATACACACAGAGACAGTGATACACACAGGGACAGTGATACACACAGAGACAGTGATACACACAGAGACAGTGATACACACAGAGACAGTGATACACACAGAGACAGTGTTACACACACAGAGACAATGATACACACAGAGACAGTGATACACACAGAGACAGTGATACACACAGAGACAGTGTTACACACAGAGACAGTGATACACACAGGGACAGTGTTACACACAGAGACAGTGATACACACAGAGACAGTGTTACACACAGGGACAGTGATACACACAGAGACAGTGATACACACAGAGACAGTGATACACACAGAGACAGTGATACACACAGAGACAGTGATACACACAGAGACAGTGATACACACAGAGACAGTGATACACACAGAGACAGTGATACACACAGAGACAGTGTTACACACACAGAGACAATGATACACACAGAGACAGTGATACACACAGAGACAGTGATACACACAGAGACAGTGTTACACACAGAGACAGTGTTACACACAGAGACAGTGTTACACACAGGGACACACAGAGACAGTGATACACACAGAGACAGTGTTACATGTGTTTGTCTGGAGGCTACGTCTCTCGTTGGGGGGGGTTATATTATTACTAGGAAGGATGTTCGCCGCGGTGGCAGATTTCTGAATCAGAGAATCAGAATAGCTTTTATTACATCTTAGTATACAAGTACACAAGAGTAACATTCTTTGGCTTTGCTTCCTCTACATTGACATTGCAGCATTCAGTATGTTATATTCTATAATAAGTAACATAAGTAAGTAAAATAAGTAACCCTACAAAGTAATAGAGCGGTCTCTAACTCCTTTAGGGACACCTGCTGTAGTTTCATTTTGAAAGAACAGAATAAGAACGCAACAAGAACCTCTTCTACTCCTTTCTTTCTTTCTTTCTCTCTCTCTTTCTTCCTCTCCCCCTCTCCAGGCCTATGACGCCACAGTGTTGGCCGCCTCCTACTCCGGGCCCCAGCTGGACATCCTGATTGACCAGGGCCGCGATGACCAGTTCCTGTCCGCCAGCCAGCTACTTCCTGACAACCTGATCGCCGCCTGCTCAGAGAAGAAGATCCCTGTGGTGTTCAGACTGCAGCCGGTCAGTACTGGTGCTGCCACCCGGTGGCCAAACACAGGAACTGCCTGGTGTCGTATCAACAGGGAATGAATGTAGCTTTTAGTTTGCTGTATCGATCCATTAAAAGGCACTTTAGGAAAGACAGTGGTCACTAGCCTGGCGCTAAGCTAATCAGCTATCTAATAATGAGCCATTTGCATGTCAAATCAGTTGTGTTAGTGTTGGGCTAGAACAATAGCCTGCTCAAACTGCCCTCCAAGTGCAGAGCTGTTGACCCTTGAAAGGTATCTATATATCCTGCCACTATCTACAGTACACTGCGTAAGTTATGGGACAGTGACGCATTTCTTTTCTTCTTTTGGCTCTACAATCTAAAAGTTTGGATTTTAAATCAAAATATGAGGTTAATGTAGAGATTATCAGCTTTTGATAGTATTTGTGTACACCATTCAGAAATTACATGACTTTTTATGCGTAATCCCTCTAGATTAGGGTACCCAAAAGTAATGGGACCGATTTATCAAATGTTCAAAAACCCAAATATGTACACAAATGCCATCAAATAAAAGCTGAGAATCTCTACATCACCTCATAGTAATTGTTTGATTTCACATCCAAAAGTTTATGTAGAGCCAAAAGAAGAAATAATGCTTCACTCTCCCATTACTTACGGAGGTACACTGTCTGTACCTATATACCGGTAACTATAATATCCATATATCTTCCACTCTCTGTACATATATAACTATAATATCTACATCTATACAGTTAGGTTCATATATATTTGGACACAGACATATTTTTTTAAATTTGAGCTGTTTACCAAAACATCTTAAAGTTACAGTTATATAATGAATATGGTGCAGACTGCACTCTAAGTGCAGACCCAAATATTTACGGACCTAACTGTATATCTGCCACTGTCTGTGTTAACCTAGAGTCTAGGTCTATGAATATCCCACTGTGAAGAGGCAGACTGACTGAGCTGTTGTAATGTCCATGTCTCTCCACCAGGGCTACGACCACAGCTACTTCTTCATCTACTCCTTCATCAACGACCACATCAAGCACCACGCCAAGTACCTGAACGCTTAAAGGCCGCGACCACAAACCAACCAACAAGGCTTTCTGTTCTTCGACCACATCAACCACCATGCCAAGTACAGCACCTGAACGCTTAAAGACTGCCTGTGACTTACTGTGACCGCTAACATCTCAACCGTGCCGTCTCTCTCTGTGGGCTGTGTTCGACCACACAACAACACCTGCCCCGTCAGTCCCAGGCAGGATACGGTGTGTTAGCTATTGTTGTATGTGACATGCTATTGTTGACCGTGTGATTTGATTCGATTTTTGGGGTTTAAACCATTGCACAGTTGAACAGTACTGAGCCCAGGAGATGTCATCATCCCATCTTGCCCTCGTGGAGAGGTGGGTTCTGGGAGTGTCTGAGCTGAGTCACACAGGGCTGTCTGTGGTTGTTTACCAAATAAAAGTCTTTGGTTAGTACTTTTCAGTTTGTGCGACTTGTTTTGTGTGTAATCCAACACAGTGTGGATGTGGGTGTGTTGTGATGGAAGACAAAGAGACGATTAGCTTTTTACAGAGAAGGTCTTTACTGGTCAAAGTGAAGTGTATATGTACAGTATTCACAGCAGTTAAGGCGCTATTAAAGGGGTGTTTCATGCATGTAAATCTGAGTTGCTCTACAACAAATACACATATAGGACAGGGAGGTACAAAAAGGTGTAATATTATATAATTCATCAACATTTTGAACAAACATGAACAGAACACTTGAAAATAAATTTGATCCCATCATAAAAGTACAAAAAAGTGAGTACAAGCTCTGAGGGCTATATACAGTACAAAGGAGAGAAATAGAAAAGACAACATAGCTCTTAGCTCAGCAGTGAGTCAACAGGTTTACTACTACACATTTACCTCACATCTATACAGTTCAAATTAATTTCAGATAAATCCACTCACACTCAATGTCTAAAACAAAGTGACGATATCTGAGATTTGTCAGTTGCCAAAACAATGAGCTATAAATACTTAAAATATTTAAAGTGCAGATTATTCCTGGCCATTAAGCCTCATAGCCACTCCCAAAGCATTATGTGAAGGATGTGCCATCTCACATAGTTCTGGCTGTGTGAGCGAGAATTAGGGTTTAGAGTTGTGCTTCTATAATTTATTTATCGATTAGCAAAAAAAGTAGGACTTTTATTCCTACCCGTTTCTAAATGGGCAAATTGACAGTATAAACCCCAAACCAGGTAAAATGCTCAATTCCTCTTGGACTTCCATGTAAACAACACCAGTCTAATTCACCTGCTGCTACAACACAATATCCATGTCTTACATTCCCTTCAGTCTCCGCATCGCTTCTGTCTGTCTGAACAGGTGTGAGCAGGAAGTGTATTAGGTTCATGGTAGTAGTAGTGTATCAGTTGTGGAAGGGGAAATACTTTTATATCAGAGGTCAGTATCTATACAAATATTTAATAGATCATTTGTTATATTGTTGTTGTTCTTAGTCTCACTAATGTATACATTATCTATTCTATTTTGAATGATATAGATAGATTCTGCCAGTTAGTTATTATCTTGAATTATACTTTATTAAAAGATTATGATGCAACCACATCAGTGTATGGCAGTAAATGTATAGTAATATATTAGTAAATATATTACTAATGTATAGTAAATTAGTATGAGATTTACTGCTAATCACTGATACAATACAGTTATAAAAATATACTAGTATTGAACAATACTCAAAACCCAACTTGCACAAACCATCATCACGTTACAGGTGCACGTCATCACATCTCATTGAAATATAATAACCATATATCTAACGACACATAGATCATTGGAGTGTAAAAACTATATTTACAAAAGCTACTAAAAAAAATAAACGTAATAAATACGTAATAAATTCTCTTGTCAAGTGGCATTGAAAAACAGCTTGGTTGTTTTGGCAACTGTCAAATCTGACCAGCGAGAAAAAAAATCCTATTTGATTTTACTGCTGAATCTTAAAGTAGCTTAAGCTTTGGATACCAAGCTATATCAATAATATGAATATCCCCCACACACGCACGCACGCATGCACACGCACGCACGCACACACACATATACTACACACACACACACACACACACACACACAATACTAGTTTCGGAGTGTTATCTGCAATATCTGTGCACTCCAGCATCTACTACCCATCTACCAAGATGCTGTTACATCTTAGTTACTGTTGAACTAGCAGCTAGCCGTAGCCCACACTAGCCTTAAACCAGTTCACATCAGCATCACCACACACCTTTAATACGGTAGTGTACTAGGATATAGAAACCCTTCCCTGTCTCCCTTTTTTTGTCTCTCTGACACGCGCGCACACGCACACACACGCACACACACACATACACACACACACACACACACACACACATACACACACACACACACACAGAGCATGTTAGAGTAAGACTGCAGGCTACAGAATGAAGAGTGACAGAGTAGCTAGGCCACGCCTCCCCTGAGTCACATAACCAGAGCCCAACACACTTACAACCAAAACCAAACTTTGTCCCACAACGTTAGCACAGCGTTTCAACAACACTTTGACAACAACGACAACACTTTGACTCAAACAGACCGGGTGAGAGACTTTTTTTTAAAGTGTTCCATATAAAACATACAACTCAAAACATCTTACAATATACAGAACTATACCTAAAATATATTACCTATTAGAGAAAAATATTTCGGGGATTCTTTTCAATGTATACAACTCTCTCAAACACTTGGCTATCTTTAGCGAGAGACAATACTGTATATATTCAAATACGGAAGCTGTAGAACAGGCCTTTAAGACAATACGTTGAAGTGTGTTTGGTTGTGTTGTCTCCAGAACATTGAGGTCTGCCCTTATATGGTATGGCAGTTATGTCTGCCCTTATATGGTACGGCAGGAACTGACAGTCAGCCAGATGCATAATCAAACATACAGTACACTGTGCAACATGCTACATGCTACATGCTGTAGTGAGCAGGGCACCCGCTGTTGGCTGTGTTTTTCAGAACCACATTGTCTTAGGACAGATCGCGGGACTCCGTCCACACTGATAGTAGTTGAGGCGAAGTGTCGTGGCGATGCCTGGCGTAAGACAACGACCAGAACCTACCGGTCCGGTAGGAACCATGCTAAAGGCTAAGACGTTGAAGAGAAGGTTTGAAGGTTCACTGGCAACTGTATGGATGTCGTTTGGATGTCTCTCAGTCGCATCCGTCTACGTGAGGTGTGCTTGATTTTACAGCAGCTTGTCCTAATGGAATCGTCCCACATGAGCAAACCCTACCTAGCGTGACCCAGAGGCCTGGCTAGATGATGAACCAAGCGCACCTCAGGTCTCTTGAAAAACATCTGCAGACTATTTCCACCCAGGTCTGATCTGTTTGGTTGGTTGGTTGGTTGCAGTAGAGGGGTCACCCCTCCCCCCTCCCTCATGTGAAGAGAGTCCGCTTGGTGGTAGTTGGGGGGGTCTTACATGAACAGGGCTGTTTGGTGGCGGTGGTGGTGGTGTGTGTGTGTGTGGGGGGGGGTAACACAACTGTTTGGTGGCGGTGGTGGTGGTGTGGGGGGGTAACACGTGAAGAGAGCCTGGTGGTGGTGGGGGTCTCATTTGAAGAGAGCCTGTTTGGTGAAGGTGCTATTGGCGGGGGGGGGGGGTCTTACAGGCCTGTTTGTTGTTGGTGGTGGTGGTGGTGGTAGGGGGGGGGGGTACTCATGTGAAGAGAGCCTGTTTGGTGGTGGTGGTGGGGGAAGGGGTCATGTGAAGAGAGCTTGTTTGGTGGAGGTGGTGGTGGAGGGGGAGGGGTCTCACGTGAACAGGGCCTGCTTGGTGGAGGTCTCGTCGACCAGAGCCTGGACCGTGGCGCCCACCTTCACCATCCCTTTCTCCTCCAGGATGTGGTGGGGGAGACACAGCTTGTCCTGGGGAGGAGGGGGGGGAGAGGAGGGAACAAGAGGGAGGGAGAGAGAGAAGAGCAGAGGGACAGAAACAGAGGGACAGAAACAGAGAGACAGACGAGGAGAGGAGGGCAGTGAAAAGGACAAACGTAAATCAAAACATGAGTGGACCAACAGTACCCATATATATATATTGTGTGTGTGTCTGTGTTCAAAATAGAAATGTGTACCTTTGTGCATAGTCCTTCAGAGACAGTATAGAGGAGAGGAAGGAGACAGCCCCACACTGTCTATTTATTACCTGGTCATCCTCATCATCACACATCATACTATACAGACACAAGCCCCTGCCTCACCATCACACATCATACTATACACGTTATACTGTATAAATATCACAACTCAGTCCATAAAGTTCATTATTAGCTCTGGAAGAGTCAAAAGCCCACACAGAACTAAAGTCACCATCATTGTCATCTCTGAAAAGAGACCAAAAACACACACTCGCACACACACGCACACACACACACACAAACTAAACAGAATGATGGCCAGACGCTAGTTGGTTTGGCGCGTGGTTGTCATGGCAACGGTGGCGCAACTAAGAAGGCAGAACAGTTTGTGCTCTAAAAGCTTTTGTTTTTTTAATTCACAGACCAATCCGAAGAAGGATTCCATTCGCTACATTCAGGGGGATAAATTCAAACCTTATTTATAAATCAATAATTGCCCATTGTTTGGGCAACTCTTGAATTGGGTTTAAATTTACTCTCTTTAGCTAGCAATCACCTTTGACACCTGTCTGCAAATATATTTGTTTATATTCTGCAGTTTGTGACTCACAGTTGATAGCGTTTTGATGCTCAGAATTGACTAAAGTGAGACCAAGCGACCCCAACCCTGGTCATCGTTGCTCAAACTCCAACAGGACGTCATTAGGAGTCAGGCGACGCTGGTGGAGGTAGACATCAGAATGAGGAATAAAACATGTGTGTTTGATTCCGTTTCTCATTCCGTTCCATGCATTACAATGAGCCTGTCCTCCGATTTCTACCTCCACCAGCCTCCCCTGGAAGGAGTACCAAAGCATGAGACAGACTCCAGGATAGGTACACACACACACACACACACACACACACACACACACACGCACAGTACAGTTCATATAGTCACTAGCCCTTCAAATTCACATGAAACTGTGCAAGACCTCCACGTCAGACGGTTGTCTAATGATGCATAATGCTAACAGGGGGTTTGATGTCTTCTATAGAGGATGGATGTTGTTGTTGTTGTTGTGGTCCCAGTGCAAGAAGGATACAACTCATGAACAGAAACACAAACTTCTCACACACACACACACACACACACACACTAGCGTTCTTGTTCCACCTCACATAAATGTAATTTTTCACTCATCTGTCTAAACATAGAAGAAGAAAAGGAGTCTGCGGTCGGACCACGGTCGGACTGTCAAGGTTCTTGTAACCGCGGTGACCTCTGTGCCGACCGAAATGAAATAGATCTCCAAAAATGTGTAGCGGGTCCACACACACACACACACACACACACACACGCAAAAATAGATTTAGAGGACACTGAACACTGAACTAATTCTCATAGACTGTACCAGACCTTTACCACCCCCCACTGGTCAATGAACTAGGGTAAAAAAGACAGTATAAACCAGGGGAGGCTGGTGGAAGTAGGATTCAGGGGGACATTATTGTGATGCATGGAACAACATTACAATGAATGCATCCTCCGATTTCTACCTCCACCAGCCTCCCCTGGTAATAACACAGAGATATTAGTGATTCCGGTAACTATGGTGATATATTGAGGTGGCTGTGATCCTCCCCCCAAGGTAAAAGTACTATATTTTTACTACAGTAAAAAGACAGATATTGATACTGGTCGATGGAGTGAGATGGTGTGGTGCTTCAGTATCCTGTGAAGAGACGTGACCATCTAGTCATGACGGCTGTGCTTCATACGTGTACAAAATTGCCCCTTCATACGAGTACAAATGTCCCTTCATACGAGTACAAATGTCCCTTCATACGTGTACAAATATCCCATCTGGTTCAGTCTAAAAACGTGTTTATTAAAGTGTCACAACTGTCATGGTGATCATGTGTGTCCTTGACAGCCCTTCAGTCACAAGAAGTCTACTGTGTGTTGCGTTGTTACGGGATATTAAAAGTACTGTTTCTAAGGTGATTCTCTCTGTAGCCACAGAGTGGAAGAGTGACTTCTTTTTATTAATTGATCCATTCATTCATTCATTGTGCACATTATAAGCCCCATTCCTTCAATAGAGGTTTCCACAGAGTTGGAGTGTTCAATATGGCCTGTTCAGAAGGTATGAGTGCATGGTTGTGTCAAGGGAGGCTGGTGGAGGTAGAAATCGGAGGACGGGCTCATTTGTAATGCAAGGAATGCACCTCCGTTCCATGCATCACAATGAGCCGATTTCTACCTCCACCAGCCTCCCCTGATGTCAACGTCCACATGGGTGAGACAGGATCTTTCCCCGGATAGAAGATGAAGAAGAAGGAGAGGAAGAAGAGAGGGATGCAGACGGAGAGAGGTGTTGGTTGGTTCATGCCGGGGGGGGGGGGGGGGGGGGGGGCGGGGGGCGGGGGTTGGTCTGAGAGGAGGAGGAGGAGGAGGAGGAGGAAGAGGAGGCAGGGCCGAAGAGTGATTGGCAGGTGTGGTTAAGACAGCTCGCTCCAGCTGTAGGCCACAAACAGGAGGAGGAGACAGATCAGGTGGACCAGCAGGCTGGGGCCAATCAGGTCCCAGAGATGCCAGGCAGGGGGCAGGGCCTTGGTGGCCTGAGGAGGAGGAGGAGCCACCTCGAGGGGGGGGGGGTTGTCTGAGGAGCTCGGACCCTCCTCCACCCCCTCCGTGTCTCTGTCCCTCTCAGGGGGCGTTTCCATGGCAGCCAGGGCGCGCACGGTGATGCGGATCGGCCGCAGGCGACACTGGATGATGTCATAGGCCGAACAGAGGGAGGACTGAGGCCCCGAAAGAGAGAGAGAGAGAAACGAGGAGGAGGAGGAGAGGGGGAGGGAGAGGATGGAACCAAGAGGAGGAGGAGGAAACATATGAGAAAGAAGCAAGAAAAATTAACATTGAGGGAGCGGGAGTGAGGGAATAAATGGATGTGTGGAAAAGAAGAGAAGAATAATGGATGGATGAGAGGAGAGGGGTCATAGAGGAGTAATTGGACATAAAATGATATTGTTCATGAAGAGGGGAAGAACGGTCAGGCAGAAATGGAGGAAAAACAAAGAAGAGGAGAACAGAGGAGAGAAAACAGCATGGAGGAAGAAGAAGAAAGAAGGAGGGAAGATAAGGAGGAGGAGGAGGAGGAAAGGGAGATGCGGTCCAGCAGGAAACAGAGAGAAACAAGGCAGGAGGTTAACCAAGGGTCAAGAGGTCAGAGTGTGTCTGTGCACGGGTGCAGCGTAGGCGTGGGTCACCATAGCGACATGCAGCGATGCTTTTTGAGAGAGGAGAGAGTGATCTTCACTTTTCTGTCTCTCTGTCTATCTCTCTTCCCTCTTAGGCTCTCTCTGTTTCTGTCTGTCTGTCTCTCTCTCTCAGAGAGCAGGCCGTGCTGTGTTGGTGAGTAGCGTTAGGGAAGATGGAGGTGCGAGA
>NC_137677.1:41573846-41577285 GCF_963989245.1 Nansenia antarctica
GATCACATGACGAAGCACGTTCAGTGAGGAGCGCTGGATTGGTCCAAACAAAGCGTGCTCTAAAGTCTGGTGTCGGGGAGGACACTGGCCTTTAACGTTTGGTTTGTTTACAAGGACAGGAGCTATTAGAAAACACACTGTCGCATAATATGCACATTTTCAATGTTCAGAGTGGCCAGCGGGGGCAGCAACACGCAAAATGACATACTGGACCTTTAAACTAGGACAGCCGTGCCTATTTCACCTACTATTAGAGCCTAATAGACCTCCTCTTCAGAATGGAAATCTGCTACTTACACACAAAGATCACTAGAGGGCACCTCTTGTAAATGAGCCTGTCTCCTACACAGAAAAATAGCAAAATAGCTTCATACTAGCTTATCCTGATGTGATTTTGAAAATGTAAGGATACTGGGTGGTAGAACGCACATATCTAGGAGAAGTCATGGAAGGAGGGTCCTGAAATCTGATCTGCAAAGGTATGAATTTCATTCCCACCATGGCTGTTCTAGTGTTAATGTCATGTGATCTGTATGGGACAGGACACAAGTCTGTCAGAGGAACAACCGCCACTGTTGAGACAGGGCAGCCCATTATGACTCAGACGTGGGGGGGTTTCCAGACTCCCCTCCTCACGTGGAGTGGGCTCACCCACAGCCAGAGGCTCAGAGCTCAGAGCCGAGGGACCAATCACTGCTCAGAGCCGAGGGAGCCATTAAAAGCTGTCCACACTGATTACCACAGGTCACATGTCAATGAATTAGGACATTATTGGTTTCCCTCCATTTCTCTCCCTCTCTGTCTCTCTTGCCATTCCACCAATTGTCTCTCTCTCTCCCTCCCTCCTTCCTTCTCTCCCTTTATTTCCATCCTTCCTCCTTCCCTCCCTCCTTCACCCTCTCCCTCCATCCCTCCATCCCTCCGTGCCTTTCCTCTCTGTATTAACAGACAGGCCACTGGAGGCCCATTTGACTGACTGCCAATCAGTTTTACACTGATGCACAAACAGAGACACTAATGTGTCTTGCAGGGACGGACACACACACACACACACACACACACTCAAGCACATGCACACGCACTTACCATCACACACACACATACATACACGCACACTGAGAGAGAGAGAGAGAGAGAGAGAGAGAGAGGGAGAGAGAGAGGGAGAGAGAGAGAAAGGGAGAGAGAGAGAGAGAATAGTATAGTAATGAAGAGAGGAGAGAGATATTTAGAGTGTGTGAGAGGAGAAAAAAAAAGAAAAGTCCTCTACCATCCTACTGTCCACTCTAGGTCATAACCTAACCTACTCAACAAAGGTCACACACACACCAACACACACACACACACACTCAGCCACACACACACGACACACACACACACACACACACACACACACATACACACTCAGACACACACACACTCTCTCACATAAACCCTTGAAACAGCATGACTGTGCATGACTGTACATCTCTCTCTCCTCCATCTACTCTATCTCTTCATGTCTGTCTTTAACACAATCACTACCACCCCTTCCTCTCTCTCTCTCTCTCTCTCTTTCTCTCAGGGCAGCGGATGACTGCATTATATAAGGCCACATTTCCTTTCCTGTCATTCATGTCCACTTTATCCAGGAAGCACACAGACCTCATCACACACACACACACACACACACACACACACACACACACACACCATCACACACACACACACACACACCATCACACACACACACACACACACACACACACACACACACACACACACACACACACACACACACACACACACACACACACACACACACACACACACACACAGAGGCATACAGGCCACCCGGACAATTTCTCCCAAACCATTGGTCCAGCCAGCCTCGGCTTCCACACCGCTCCGCAAGTCCCTCTCTCGAGTCAGAAAGTTATTAAATATTATTATTATGATTCACAACTGTGTCTCCTGTGGCCCTCAGATGAGGTGAGAGGTTTGGTCTTACAGTCGGCGTTGAATAAACGCCATATTATTGGCCTCAGTGTGTGTGTGTGTGTGTGTGTGTGTCTGTGTGTGTGTGTGTGTGTGTGTGTGTGTGTGTCTGTGTAAGCAGGCCGGAGCAGACCTGGCACTATTCAGCCCAGGCCAGCCCAGTCTAAACACTCGGCCCAGGCGTGGAGGATGGATACGGAACGCAAACAGACCCGGGTCGTGAGTCGGTCACTGTGTGCTGCACACCATTCATACTGAGGTAGACAACACACCACTACACCTCTACACACAGTCCTGACTCTCTCTCTCTCTCCCTCCCTCTCTCTCTTTCTCCCTCTCTCTCTCTCCCCCTCCCTCCCTCCCTCCCTCCCTCTCTCTCTCTCTCTCCCCCCCTCTCTCCCTCTCTCCATCTCTCTCTCTCCCTCTCTCTGCCTTCTTTCTCCCCTCTCTACCTGTCTGCCTCTCTGTTTCTGTTTCTCTCACCTTTTTATGCTTTGTCACCTTAATGTTCACTCTTTTGCTACAATAGTAGACAGGAAGTAGGATAGGAGACTTTCTCTCAGATACAGACAAGAAGTTAATGATAGGACACCTCTCTCTCTCTCTCTCTCTTTCTCCCTCTTTCTCTTACCCTCTTTCATCTCTCACACACACACACACACACACACACACACACACACACACACACACACACACACACACTCACACACACAGAGGCATCCAGGCCCTCCCTCCCTCCGTCCGAGCCTGCCGTCCCCTCCTGTCTTCAGGAGATTTACGAGGGAGGCGAACCGGAAGTGTTCTGATAAATCAAATGCATCATGGGAGTGAGAACATTGCGGACCAAACATATCCCTTGTCCCTCTGACAGGACCTGCACTGCCTCAAACAGAGAGGGAGGGGGGTAGGGAGGGAGAGAAAGTGTGTGTGTGTGTGTGTGTGTGTGTGTGCGTCTGAAAAGAGAGAGAATGGTAATACAAGGTGAACTTCCTGGTGTAAACAAACGTCTCAAAACAGGAAGTATGGGGTACAGTCATTCCCTTATATGGTGCCTATCAAAACTACCCCACACTGTGTGTGGGTGTTAGAGGGGAGGAGAGGGAGGAAGTGAGAGAGGGAGAGGGAGGGAGAGAGAGAGAGAAGGAGAGGGAGGGAGAGAGAGAGAGAGGGAGAGGGGGGCAGCGACTCATACAATATGGATACCCCGCTGTCCTCTCTGTCAGGGCAGCTATTCTCTGAGAGAGTAATAAGAGAAAGCGTCGGATGCCTCCAGTGAGAGTCCTGAATGGCACAGTGTTGGCATGTCTATAAGCGCTCTCCTCTCCTCTGCTCTCCTCTCCTAGCCTCCCCTCTCCTCTCCTCTCCTCTCCTCTCTCCCCTCTCCTCTCCTCTTCTTTCCTCTCCTCTTCTCTCCTCTCCCCTCCCCTCCCCTCCCCCTCTCCTCTCCTCTCCTCTCCTCGCTTAG
>NC_137677.1:41599985-41692485 GCF_963989245.1 Nansenia antarctica
CGATTCTCAATTCACACCACCGAAGTCAACAACACGGCCCATCTCATATGGGATTACAAGACACCTATATTACATAATAATAACAATCAAGCATGTCGGCACAATATGCCCAGTTGTATCTTGTAGAAATTGTGGAAGCAAGGCAAGCAATATTGGTAGAGCCTATAGTAATCAGTCTGCCTGGTCCGACTTCGGTGGTGTGAATTGAGAATCGGATGTTGTCGTGCGATAAAATCGCACGCTGTGTGCATTGGTCTTAACTCTAACTAACTGCGCTGTAAAAAACGGTGGTCTCGACAGGCCACGGCCCCTCGGGACAGGGCCGTTGACAGGCTATTAAAAATGCACACAGTCATTATCCTCCAATCAGGACGGCTCTGTCTCCAGGATAGAACACAACGGACTGTTGATCTTATCACCACGGTTACCGATGCAGTGCATGTCTGAAGGTGGGACTGGGCAAGGGAGTAAAGGGAGGGAGGGAGAGAGAGAGAGAGAGAGAGAGAGAGAGAGAGAGAGAGAGAGAGAGAGAGAGATTACTGTCTGTGTGTAATGTTTACTGTTACATTTTTATTGGTGATTTAATTTTTGCTTATTTGTCATTTCACTTGCTTTGGCAATGTCAACTGAATGTTGTTTCCCATGACAGAGAGAGAGAGAGAGAGAGAGAGAGAGAGAGAGAGAGAGAGAGAGAGGGAGGGAGAAAGAGACGGTGAGGGTGAAGAGTGTGAGGGTGTTTATTGCTCAGCTGTCGTTCTCTCAGGTGTGGTCCGTATAGACCCTCCTCCCCAACACCCTAACACCCTTTCCCATGCCGCATTCCTGGGAATCCACCGCTTCCTGCACCAGAGGGCTCTGTGCGTGTGTGTTTGTGTGTTTGTGTGTCTGTGTGTGTGTGTGTCTGTGTGTGTGTGTGTGTGTGTGTGTGTGTGTGTGTGTGTGTGTGTGTGTGTGAGGGGAAGGAAGAGTGTTAGGGCTGGGTCTCAGGGTCGTGACCCAGGGAGAAGGCGTTCTGAGTCTGGACCAGAGCACTGACATCACCCCACTCACACACACACCTAACAATTACACACACATCTCCCACACACACACACACACACACACACACACACACACACACACACACCTCACTTAAACACAAACCTAACCACTACACACACATCTCCCCACACATCTTTAGTACTCACACACACATACTTGCACGCACGCGTACGCGGGCCGGGCACACACTCAAACACAAACACACACTCCACATCTCAGCCTTAGTACATCTCAGCGCACATTTCTGACCACAGAACTAGAATGAAATAGAACAAAGCGCGACATGTGTCTAAAGCAACCAAAAACACTTGGACTCAGACACACCCTAAACAAAACAACTCATTGTGTATCTTACTTGATAACCACACACACACACAGACCCACACACACACACACACAGTCTGTGATAGAAGCTGCAGCTATGTGTGGATGGTTTGAACCAATGCCAAGAATGCTGGCTCTGTTGTTTAGAATAGAGTGGGAAGTTAAGGCTAACTGCTAGCTAGTCCACTGGTACTGTGCTGTTTCCTGCCTGCACCACCGCCGACACACACACACACACACACACACACACACACACACACACACACACACACAGACACACAGACACACAGACACACAGACACACAGACACACAGACACAGACACACAGACACACATGCACACATGCACACACACACACACACACACACACACACACACACACACACACACACACACAGTATAAACAACCAAGAGAAAAATGCTATTAGACACCGCATCACGTCATCCCAACATTCAGGAGAGGTCTTAACTTCAAGTCTGTTTGGCTTGTTTCTTATTTAACACAGAAAACTCCCTTGTGAATCATTCTGAAAATCAAACAGGCTATTTTTGGGACACCCAAAAAAGGGTCCTGTTGGTCTGGGGGAGTTGAGGTCCTAGAAGCAGAAAGCAGGAACGGACATGTAGTGGGAGTGTTCTATCACTTTCTAATCCTGCAGATTAGTCTCACACAACCTTTTAAGGCTTAACACTTCGAGAGCCCCGCCAAAACAGACATTCAGCTCTGGAAGAAATTAAGAGACCACTCCAAATATTTCTTAATCAGCGTCTCTACATGTATGGTAGCTATTCCATTCCTGTCTGTTGAATTCCAACACAGGCACACGTCATTCTACTTAGTGAGGTACTGATTAGATGATCACCTGAACCAAATCTTATTTAACAAGGAAAATTGTAAAAAAAAAAAAAAAAAAACACTGCTGTGGTCATCACTAACCTCTTGCAATAGGACCAGCTGGATGGCATAACAGTGCTAGTACTAGTAGTACCTCAAAAGTAATTAGAATTAAAAAATAACTATTGACCTTGCCAAAAGAGTTGAAAAGAGAGTGAGGAAAAGAAGGGTTCAATTCTGGCTTTACTGGCAGAGGGATACAGTGTGTCAAGTTGCTTCCATCCATAGTACAGTTACATGCTAACTCCCCCTGTCTATATAACCCCCCTGTGAAAAGGCCATAGTGTATATACGGTAAGTATATAAGTAATAGATTCTCAGATGCCTACCGATCACTTATCCCCCTATTTATATCCCCCCTATTTATGTCTATTTATGTCTCATTCTTGTTTTTATTATCTTAGGACTGTGTTTGTTTGTTAGCATCTATGGTTTGCATTTAAATGTTGTTGTACCTGTTACCATGACAATAAAGATCATTCATTCATTCAAAATGTCAAACACGGGGGTTCATAAGAACACGGTCAAGCAGCAGACATTGGGGACAACAAAGCTACAGACCGGCCGAGGGTGAAAACGACTCTCCGCTGACCGGGATGACCGCAAACTCATTCGAATGTCACTCAACAACCGTAGGATGACAACAATTGACCTACAAAAAGAATGACAAACGGCAGCTGGGGTGAAGTGCACGGCGAGGAGGTTGGAAACAGGCTCCATGAGGCAGGGCTGTAGGTGTGCAAAGCTAGAACAAATGAGAAACAAAGAAGAGCCTGGCTGAGGTTTGCAAAAGACCATAAGGATTGGACTGTAGAGGACTGGTGTACGGTCATCTTCTCTGATTCTCTGATCCCATTTTCAGCTTTGCCCCAACCCCTGGTCGTCTAATGGTTAGACAGAGACATGGAGAGGCCTACAAGCCACAATGTCTCACAGCCACTGTGACATTTGGTGGAGGATCGGTGATGATCTGGGGGTGCTTCAGCAAGGCTGAAGGACACATGAAGCCACGTCGTGACGTTAGAATTATAAGGTTCTATCTCCATTTTTGTCAAAATTGAGTTTTTGACATAATCTGATCCAGTAGGTGTTTATTAATGCCTGTGTGGTGTTATTTTTTAAATGTTGACATTTTTTAGTTAGTAATTAATCAAATACAAAGGTTCCATCTCACAAAACATAATGGAATGTAAAAACGTTGACGCTCAATATCTCTGAACTGCCCTAAACAGAGATAGAACCGTATAATTCTAAGCTCACGACGTACAAGGTTATCCTGGAAGAAAAATTGCTTCCTTCTCAAACACATACCCATCAATAATAAAACCAGAGACACTGACCATTTTGCAATGGTCTCTTATTTTTACAGCTTTTACAGCTTTTTCCAGAGCTGTAGCTCTTCATCTGTGTAGGCCTAGACAAAATACACACACACACACACACACACACACACACACACACACACCCTCTGCATCCTCCGAGCCCATGTCCACGCTGTTGATGCCAGGATGTTGACACCACCACCACCACCACGCTGCTGACACCATCTCTACCTAGACTGGCTCAACCCCCCAGACCTGTCGGACCACTCACAGGGCCACGATACTGTAACCATGGCGACCAAGTGGTGTAGCGATGTAGCCTAACTCACTGTGAGTGATGGTTGCAGTGGACTGAGAGACAGACAGACAGACAGACAGACAAACAGACAGAGACAAACAGTCAGACAGACAAACAGTCAGACAGACAGACAAACAGAGAGAGTAGCTGGGTAATTGCCACCTATGAACACTGAACACTGAACAGTGATGCTGTGTCAGACAGGACAGCCTGGGAATCACGCTCAGCTGCAGTGGAACTCAATGTTACTGGGGGTAGAGGGGGAGGGGGCAGGGGGAGGGGGCAGGGGGAGGGGGCAGGGGGCAGGGGGCACCAATGCAGCCTTATCTCAGAGAACACCAGCATCAGTGTCCACGCAGGCCCGTACATGTAGGGTGCCGATACTCACAAATGAAACTGTGCTTGGAACTGTTCCAAAGTTCAGTAAGCGGGAGAGAGAGAATGTGTGCGTGTGTGTGTGTGTGTGTGTGTGTGTGTGTGTGTGTGTGTGTGTGCTCGCGCATGTGAGTAGTGACTCCTGCTGTTACGGTAATGAGAAGTGTGATGGTTGTGGTTCTAATCCCATGTAATGGTTGTGGTCTTGTCCCTCTCTGGAGACTGGAGCGTTAGCCTTACACTATCTGCATGGAGATGTGCCTCCCTTGTCGGTGATGGCCAGGGGAGGCTGGTGGAGGTAGGAATCGGAGGACGGCCTCTTTATAACGCATGGAATGGAATGAGGAATGGTGTGGGTTTGATTCCATTCCCAATTCCATCTCATGCATTACAATGATGTCCTCCCATTTCTTCCTCCACCAGCCTCCCCTGCTGGAGGACATCCTAAATATCTGCATGTAGATATCTCTCCATCACTGGGGATAGACGGTAGTGTTGTGCTGTATAAAGACCCCTGTCTTGCTGCCGGATAATGAGAGAAGAGGAGCGGAATGTCTGAGGGGTGTGTGTGTGTGTGTGTGTGTGTGTGTGTGTGTGTGTGTGTGTAATGTGACGTAGTGATAACGGTTCATACTTGTGAATGAACAGTTGTGCGACCGATTCGGCCGCCCACGAGTCACACGCCAGTATAGGCCTGCATGCATGACACACACGTGAAGGACTCACACACTCTTAACAGTGCCCCTAAGGAATTACATGGCATCATCAATTAAATGACTAAATGATGATTATATAATGATTAAAGCAGTTTGAGCTCAAAACGTTTGCAGGAAAAGTGCTATATCAGGTTATTATTATTATTATTATTATTATGTGTAGTATTATCATTAAATGTTACTGATGTAATGGGATAAAACATGATTAATTAATGGGTGGAATGTTGAAAAAATGTATTGTTAAAATAGGGCTTCTATACTACAATGTGACTGTGACATAGTGAGATGCGTTTCAGTGTCACACTGAATGACTGTCACACACTGACTGTGTCCATGTTGTTGACAGGTCGATGTTTTTTATTGTTGCAGACCACTGTTATGCGCTGTCGAATCAATACTTAACTGTATCTTCACAGTGTGTATAGTGTGTGTGTGTGTGTGTGTGTGTGTGTGTGTGTGTGTGTATGTGTGTGTGTGTGTGTGTGTGTGTGTGTGTGTGTGTGTGTGTGTGTGTGTGTGTGTGTGTGTGTGTGTGTGTGTGTGTGTGTGTGTGTGTGTGTGTGTGTGTGTGTAGTGTAGTGTAGTGTGTGTCTACATGGATGTCATCTCTACATGGATGTCAGCCCCCCATCTCTACATGGATGTCAGCCCCCCATCTCTACATGGATGTCATCTCTACATGGATGTCGGCCCACCATCTACAAATACAGTTTTTTTATTTTTATTTGATCACAGTTCGGGCTATTTATAGCTGTCCCATATAAACTTTTGGATCAGGGTACTGTAGCCTACGAGCAGTCTCTCCAGACAGTGCAGAACTGTGAATAGAACACGGGACGGTCATGGTTTCAGCGCAGTGGAGGGGGATTTCCACCATGTCCCTCACACTCAGTCGGAAAGTGAAAGACAGACGGACTGAATCCTGTTCCCGTTATTGTTCGCCGTGAACTCACAACACAGCCTCGGGCCGGGGGCGTTCATGGTGGGCTATAGTTGGATGATCGGTATGTCTTACTGCTACCATGTCCCCACATCTAACCGCCTGTGTGTGTATATAAGATGCACAAGCCTCCACATCTGGCCCGGGGCTGACTCCACGGAGCAGAGGCGAGTTCAGTGGTGTCCATAAAAAACCATATGACCCATATTCATTACTGAAGGGTTGAATGAAAACTTCCTCTCACAGTAATCCGGTCTAACTCATGCATCAAGTTATTTATTTGCCGCTAATGAATAGAGAACAGAATACCAAAAACTGCATCTGAAATGTGTTTAATTCCCAAACGCAGGCTACTTTGACGGGACGGCTGGACGGGGCGACATTTCAAACAGCGCGATGTTGACATGAGATGAGGAATTGAATCGTATTTTTTTTATGATCGCCTTACCTGCTTCCACCGTGTCTGACAGATCGTAGTTCGACGCTGTCCTCGGGAACTCTTTGAGTTTCCTGGCGCCGAGGTGCATAAATCCGGAGTTGGCCGCCTCCTCCAGAGCCCTCTCCAAGCCGCGGTTCGGAGGCGGGTGGTTGAGCGACCCCATCCCGCTGATGTGACTCTGCGCCGGGGGAGAAGGAGCGAGCTGGGAGTGGGGACGAGGGTCTGCTCCCAACGTCGCCATAGGATAATTCGCTTCCGATTTATCTCAAATGTAAATATGCTCCGCGAAGATTGTATCCAAGTGCAAAGTACGAGAGAGAGAGAGACTCTCCAACGGTGCGCGAATTTCCTCCTCAACTGCGTTCCCCGTCTGTCTGTCGCGGCTGCGCTGTCGGTGGACAGTATTGAACTCTGGCCAGGCCTTAACGGGATGCGTTAGTTAAGGAGTTTGCGCCCTCTGCTGGTGACATATGGGCAGAGATCTGCTCAATTTGAATACTTTAATTTAAAAAAATGAATTTGAATCACATAATTTGAATTTGTATTGTTTAACTTGAATAACTGAATTGAAACACTGAATTGAAAAAACTGAATAAAGTTAAACAATACAAATTCAAATTATGTGATTAAAATTCTTTTTTTTTCAATTAAAGTATTCAAATTGAGCAATTCAAATTAAAAAGTCAGTAATTCAAATTCAGTTTCTAGTGGCACAGATCTCTGCCCATAGTGACAGCCGTGGCTATACCCTCTATAATAATTATTATTCTATAATAATTCTATAATATACACTACCGTTCAAAAGTTTGGGGTCACTTAGAAATGTCCTTAATTTTTGAAAGAAAAGCACTGTTTTTTTCAACGAAGATAACATTAAATTAATCAGAAATACACTCTATACATTGTTAATGTGGAAAATGACTATTCTAGCTGCAAACATCTGTTTTTTAATGGAATATCTACATAGGTGTATAGAGGCCCATTTCCAGCAACTGTCACTCCAGTGTTCTAATGGTACATTGTGTTCGCTAATCGCGTTAAAAAGCTAATGGGTGATTAGAAAAACCTTGAAAACCCTTGTGCAATTATGTTACCACAGCTGAAAACGGTTTTGCTGGTTAGAGAAGCTATACAAATGGCCTTCCTTTGAGCTAGTTGAGTATCTGGAGCATCACATTTGTGGGTTCAATTATACTCTCAAAACTTTCATATGAAACTCGACAGTCTATTCTTGTTCTTAGAAATGAAGGCTATTCCATGTGAGAAATTGCCAAGAAACTGAACATTTCCTACAACGGTGTGTAGCCTACTACTCCCTTCAGAGAACAGCACAAACAGGCTCTAACCAGAGTAGAAAGAGAAGTGGGAGGCCCCGGTGCACAACTGAGCAAGAAGACAAGTACATTAGAGTCTCTAGTTTGAGAAACAGACGCCTCACAGGTCCTGAACTGGCAGCTTCATTAAATGGTACCCGCAAAAGCCAGTGTCAACGTCTACAGTGAAGAGGCGACTCCGGGATGCTGGCCTTCTAGGCAGAGTGGCAAAGAAAAAGCCATATCTGAGACTGGCCAATAAAAGGAAAAGATTAATAAGTGCAAAAGAACACAGACATTGGACAGAGGAAGATTGGAAAAAAGTGTTATGGACAGACAAATCGAAGTTTGAGGTGTTCGGATCACACAGAAGAACATTTGTGAGACGCAGAACAGGTGAAAAGATGCTGGAAGAGTGCCTGACGCCATCTGTCAAGCATGGTGGAGGTAATGTGATGGTCTGGGGCTGCTTTGGTGCTGGTAACGTGGGAGATTTGTACAAGGTAAAAGGGATTTTGAATAAGGAAGGCTATCACACAATTTTGCAACGCCATGCCATACCCTGTGGACAGCGCTTGATTGGAGCCAATTTCCTCCTACAACAGGACAAACCCACAACAGGACACCTCCAAATTATGGAAGAACTATTTAGGGAAGAAGCAGGCAGCTAGTATTCTGTCTGTAATGGAGTGGCCAGGGGAGTCACCAGATCTCAACCCCACTGAGCTGTTGTGGGAGCAGCTTGACCGTATGGTATGCAAGGTGCTTCAGGAAGCGTGGGGTGACATTTCTTCAGATTACCTCAACAAATTAACAGCTAGAATGCCAAAGGTCTGCAATGCTGTAATTGCTGCAAAGGGAACATTCTTTGACGAAAGCAAAGTTTGAAGGACAAAATTATTATCAATGTCTTGACTATATTTTCTTTTCATTTTGCAACTCATTTATAATAATAATAATAATACATTTATTTTATATGGCGCCTTTCATGGCACTCAAGGTCGCCGTACAACAACAAATCTAAGAACAGCCACAAAATTCAAAACACAAAATACATAGGAATATACAGTATAAAACATAGCCAGCAGCAGAGCAGCACGGGAACAGTAAATCAACAGGGATACGCCTGCGTAAACAGGTGGGTTTTGAGGTGGGTTTTGAATGAGATGATAGAATCAATGTTCCTGATGTCGGGGGGGAGGGAGTTCCAGAGGCGAGGGGCGGAGCGGCTGAAGGCTCTAAACCCCATGGTGGACAGACGGGCTGGGGGGACGGTCAGGTTGATGGAGGAGGCAGACCTGAGGGACCGGGTGGGAATGTTGATGTGGAGGAGGTCAAATTTCCATTTGATAAATAAAAGTGTGAGTTTTCATGGAAAACACGAAATTGTCTGGGTGACCCCAAACTTTTGAACGGTAGTGTAATTCTTATATTATTTAGGCTAGTTATTTTGTATGGTTGTTGTATTTTGTATTTTGTATTGTATGGTTCATTCTTGTTTCATTATGTAGTTTATATTATTGCTATTGGGTGTTTTATTGATTACTATTGTTCTATTATTATTTTTATGCTGTGTGGATATGTTAAAGAACTTTGAGCTGCAACGTTTGCAGCAAAAGTGCTATACAAATAAAGGTTATTTATTCTATACAAATAAAGGCTATTATTATTATTATTACCCCCAGGTGCTACAATTCCGCAGTAGCGTCCCTTTCGGACAGTGTCGGCCTGGGTTCATATGTAACATGGTAGTCGGCCACCTATGCATGTTGCTTTGGAATGCTGAGGAAAGACCAACGCCCATTACGCAAAGAATCGAAGGAAACTAATCAATCACTCTAATTACAACATACCGTCTTAGTTATTATAGGCTAGGTTTGGATGACTGTACACCTGCACATACACTATATCTCGAGTTCCATTTGGTAACGATTTGCATGAATAAATAGTATGGTTTTGGTCCTTTCTGAGGCTTTTTTGTGGATGATTTGTATTCAACATCAGACCTTGTTCAGCTGAACACAGTGTATTCATCCTGTAGCCTATACCCTGTGTGTCCTCAGAGGAGCAGTGAAGGGGGGAGTGAGAGAGAAAGAGAAAGAGAGAGAAGGATGGAGAGAGAAGGAGAGATATACTGTAGAGACAGAGAGAGAAAGGGTGACAGAGGAGAGAGAAAGAGAATAGAGAAACAGAGGAAGAGAGAGTATGTTTGTGTGTGTGTGTGTGTGTGTGTGTGTGTGTGTGTGTGTATGAGTGTGTGTGTGTGTGTGTGCGCGCGTGTGTGTGTGTGTGTGTGTGTAAGAGAGAGAGAGAGAGAGAGAGAGAGAGAGAGAGAGAGAGAGAGAGAGAGAGAGAGAGAGAGAGAGAGAGAGACAGATACAGGCCCCTCACTGAGAATGAGACTGCTGAGTCGACCGGTTGCATAACCAGCTTACATCAGCAGATATGCTGATCACTGATTACACTATGGTGGCTACGGCACACACACACACACACACACACACACACACACACACACACACACACACACACACACACACACACACACACACACACACACACACACACACCCCACACACACACACACAGAAAGAAAGAAGGAGAGTTCAGAAACCATACAGAGAGTGATATGGGTCAGCAGAGTGCTGATGACATCATCATGTTTCATCTTTCCTCTGCCGACGATCCTATTTCATGATGATGTCATGCGTCGGTCTGGTGCATGTCATTAGCAGACATGTTTTACATAATTAGGCGTAGAATACAGGGCATACATGTGTTGCATATGGTCTCCAAGGGAATCAGACCCGCAACCATAGTGTTACTAGTGCTCAATCAACTGAGGCATTCAGGACTACTGCTACAAATATCTAACATGACATCAAACATGTCATTTGGCAGACATTTTTACCCAATAAGTCTTAGAAGTCTGCGTGTGTATAGCCTACATTTATTGTATATTTGGGTTCCATAGAATTTTAGTTATGATATTGTGATTCCTCCTTCTCAGAGCGTCTACACTGTCATGTCATGTATACCGTCAATGTGTTCCTTTATTAAAACCATGTAGGCTACTATCATTAACAACGCAACATTCTCTATGTATGGTTCCTCTTCTGTGTTCAAGCGTCTGTCTGGTGTAACAGTAAACTGAATAAAGGTTTAATGTCTTGCTCAGCTCAATTCTGTTCCACTGCAAGATGTCAGTATGGCCGAGCGGTCTAAGGCGCCAGACTCAAGGTGAAAGTCCTTCCTGATACAGGAGTATTCTGGTCTCCGAATGGAGGCGTGGGTTCGAACCCCACTGCTGACACATTTTAAGTAAAGCATGGTGTTAGCAATGTTGACTCGTTCAATGTTCTGTAAGATACATTATTATAACATCGAGTTCAACCTCAAGGTACCATGACACTGCATGGTCTCTAACAAGCGCTATATAATAATAATTATTATTATTAACCAGAACATACAGCATAGTCAGTGGCTCAATGTAGGTCAGTTAGAAGGGCATTGCTAATCAACAATGCTAATCACCATGACTTTGATTACAACTGGAACTGTCTGAATGAATTAATTAATGAATGGTCTTTATTGTCATTGATATAGTACATGTACAATACAACGAAATTTGGGAGGGGGGGCTCCCCTGGTGCTAGGAAAAAAATACCAAAAACAAGAAGGGAAAAGAGCTGATTTACATAAATAAAGGCTATATACACTATCCACTATACTATACTATACAAATAAAATACTGTGCTGTACTCTATGCTATGCTATACCTATTCTAACATTTCCTATCTATAGCCTATCCATATGCTCATTCAGCTGTACATTCCTTCGGTTCATAGTCTACTCAATGGCATGTGTGCTTGTCATATTATTATAAAACATATAATTTGCCAGATATATTAAGGTAATTAAACGTATAGCAAGTGTATACAGCTGTTGTATTATCGTGTCTGTCTGGTGTGACAGTAAAGGTTTAATGTCTTATGCAGCTCAGTTCTTTAATTGATTTACAAATGTCGGGGTGGCCGAGAGGTCTAAGGCTCCAGTCTCAAAAGTTGGTTAGGATTGGCACAAGGATTTGAGACTGGAGGCGTGGGTTCGAACCCCGCTTCTGACAACGTTTTTGTGGTTCAGATGGTAGACTAGACTAGAGCAGAGTGTTAGTGTTCATCTAGGTTACGTGTCCTTCTTAGTTCATGTAGCAGCTGAAGTATAAAAGTATACTATATTCTCTCATAGCAATTCGAGAATTAAAATAAACAGTGATCGGTGAAAACTGTCTGAAAGCAATACGTTTGCCAGACTTCTTCTAGTCTTCAGAGACTAGTTCGTTTGCTGAAGTACTGAAAGTCGGAACAGCGCCACAAAACCAGCCAGTGGCCGAGGATATAATACACTATAGTATGATAGATAGATAGATAGATAGATAGATAGATAGATAGATAGATAGATAGATAGATAGATAGATAGATAGATAGATAGATAGATAGATAGATAGATAGATAGATAGATAGATAGATAGACTTTATTTGTCATTGTTACAGTACAGGTACCAAACAACGAAATTTAGGAGGGGAGGCTCCCCTGGTGTTTAGGAAAGGAAAAAGAAACACATTTTGGAAAAAGCATAGATGCATAAAATCACAAGAAGGTAAGGAGCTGGTTTACATCAATAGAGGCTATGTACACAATCCACTGTACTATACTGCACAGATAGTCAACTAGGGTTGTCATATTTCACAAGAAAGTATTTTTTCACATTATTTTAAAGTGTCACAGTTTGCAGGCTTGAAAATGTACATGTTTGTGCCTCAGCACTAGCTGCCATACAATCCGTCCGGACTGTCCTGGGCCCAGAACTTAGGCCTTTTCTGTGTTCAGGGCCTTGACGGCCCTGTGGTAGAAGCTGTCCTTCAGTCTGTTTGTCTTAGCGGCCGGGGTCCTGTACCTCCTGTTCGAGGGCAGCTTGACAAAGTGTTCGTGCCCAGGGTGGGTCGGGTCCTTGGAGATCTTGGAGGCCCTCCTGAGACAGCGTGTTTTGTACAGCTCCTCCAGAGAGGGGAGGGGGGCGCCGGTGATCCTCTGTGCTGTTCTCACGACTCTCTGTAGATCGCTTCTCTCCGCTGCCGTGCAGCTGTGGTACCAGTTGGAGATGCCGAAGGTGAGGATACTCTCCACTGCGCCGTGGTAGAAGGCCACCAGCATCTCCTGCTTGCTGTGTTGTTTCTTGAGGCATCTCAGGGTGTATAGCCGCTGTTGTGCCCTCTTGATGGTGCCTTTAGTGTTGTCCTTCCAGGCCAGGTCATCCCGCATGTTGTGTCCCAGGAATCGGAGGTTTGAGACTATCTCCACGCTCTCTCCGTCGATGAGCAGGGGCAGGATCTCGGACTTTTTCCTCCTGAAGTCTACGATGAATTCCTGGGTCTTTGACTTGTTTAGCAGCAGGTTGTTAACCTTGCACAGCTTGCTCAATTGCTCTACCTCATCCCTGTACGCCGCCTCGTCCCCCCCCGAGATACATCCCACCACGGTGGTGTCGTCTGCAAACTTTACGATGTAGTTGCTGGGGTGGATGGGGGTGAAGTCGTGGGTGTAGAGGTTGTAGAGGATGGGGCTTAGCACGCAGCCCTGGGGTGACCCAGTGCTGAGGCTGAGGGCTGTGGAGGTGTGGGGGCCCACCCGCACCCTCTGGGGGCGGTCGGTCAGGAAGTCCTTGATCCACGCACATATAGATTGTGATAGACCCAGGTCTAGTAGTTTGGTCACTAGCCTGTCTGGAAGGATGGTGTTAAAGGCGGAGCTGAAGTCCACGAAGAGCAGTCTCGCGTAGCTGTTTCCCCTCTCCAGGTGGGATAGAGTGGCGTGGAGAGTCGTCGCTATGGCGTCCTCTGTGGACCTGTGGGCTCTGTAGGCGAACTGGTATGGATCCAGGTTGGGCGGGAGGCGTGTGAGTATGTGGGCCCGGACTAGTTTCTCGAAGCACTTCATGATGATTGGTGTGAGTGCCACCGGGCGGTAGTCGTTTAGGCAGCTCACCGTGCTTTTCTTCGGGACTGGGATGATAGTTGAGGTTTTCAGGCAGGGTGGGACGGTGGCCTGGGACAGGGACTGGTTAAAGATGTTGGTGAAAACCCCGGCCAGCTGGTCGGCGCAGTCTCTCAGCACCCGTCCCAGGACGCCATCCGGCCCCGAGGCTTTCCTGGGGTCCACCGCCTTCAGTACGCGTCTCACCTCGTGCTCTGTGAGGGTGAGGCTGCTGAGAGCTGGAGAGAGTGGTGTCTGTGTTGTGGTTACCTCCGTTCGCCCCTCGTCGAACCGGGCGTAGAAGGTGTTCAGCTTTCCCGCCAGCAGGGGTCGTCCTCTGCGGCTGTGAGCCTGTTGGCTGTTGGCTGCCACATCCGCCTGGAGTCGTTGCTCAGGAGGCATTCCTCAATCTTCTCTCTGTGCTCTGCCTTGGCCGCTTTGATGCCACGCTTTAGGTTGGCCCTGGTGGAGCTGTACAGCGGTGTGCGCTTCCCTGCGAAGAAGGCGTTGTCCCTCTCATTTAACAGTTTTTGGACCTTCCCAGTCATCCATGGCTTCGTGTTGATACTAAGGTCTACCATAATATGTAGCGAGTGGTAATGCATTATTTACTCACTGTATTAGTGAGTATTTACTAGGCCACACAGGTGTTAGCTTGTTAACTAGCTAGCTTTATTAGACGCTTGTTTGTTTTTGTTAGCTGTGGTTTTGTTTGTTGTGTTGTTCACAAGTGATTGTGTGTGTCTGCGTGTGTGTGTGTGTGTGTGTGTGTGTGTGTCTGTATGTGTGTGTGTGTGTGTGTGTGTGTGTGTGTGTCTGTGTGTGTGTGTGTGTTTACTACACTAGCCAAACAAGTGTTAGCTTATTAGCTAGCAGAATAATACTGTGGATTTAAATGACTTCACTAGCCTAGTTTTTTCTGTGCCGTATGTAGGATGACTTCCACAAGTACAGTACACTATGTCCATGAGAGTCTATGGAAAGCATCCAAGTCTACACTATAGAAGTGTCCACACCTCTGACCAGAAATTTGATTTTGATCCACTGTGTGGTTTCCCCTGGTAAAGCCACCATTCTGTCCATGGTTCTGAGGATCCACTGTGTGGTTTCCCCTGGTAAAGCCACCATTCTGTCCATGGTTCTGGGCTACTCAGATGGATCACGTCAAGCCTTCTGACAAGGTTTTTGTGGTTCAGTTGATAGAGCATAGCTGATGGAGCAATGTCCATGAATTCCACACCTCGTTCTATTTCATGCATTATAATGAGCCCATCCTCCAATTTTGATTGATGAATGGTCTTTATTGTCATTGATATAGTACAGGTACCAAACAACGAAATTTGGGAGGGGGGGCTCCCCTGGTGCTAGGAAAAAAATACTAAAAACAAGAAGGGAAAAGAGCTGGTTTACATAAATAAAGGCTATGTACACTATCCACTATACTATACTATACAAATAAAATACTGTGCTGTACTCTATGCTATGCTATACCTATTCTAACATTTCCTATCTCTATAGCCTATCCATATGCTCATTCAGCTGTACATTCCTTCGGTTCATAGTCTACTCAATGGCATGTGTGCTTGTCATATTATTATAAAACATATAATTTGCCAGATATATTCAGGTAATTAAACGTATAGCAAGTGTATACACCTGTTGTATTATCGTGTCTGTCTGGTGTGACAGTAAAGGTTTAATGTCTTATTCAGCTCAGTTCTTTAATTGATTTACAATTGTCGGGGTGGCCGAGAGGTCTAAGGCGCCAGTCTCAAAAGTAGGTCAAGCGCAAGAATTTGAGACTGGAGGCGTGGGTTCGAACCCCACTTCTGACAACGTTTTTGTGGTTCAGATGGTAGACTCTCGAGCATAGTGTTCATCTAGGTTACGTGTCCTTCTTAGTTTATGTAGGAGCTGAAGTATACAAGTATACTATATTATTCTCTCATAGCAATTCGAGAATTTAAATAAACAGTGATCGGTGAAAACTGTCTGAAAGCAATACGTGTGTCAGACTTTTCTAGTCTTCGGAGACTAGTTCGTTTGCTGAAGTGCTGAAAGTCGGAACAGCGCCACAAAACCAGCCAGTGGCCGCGGATATAATACACTATAGTACTATAATGGCGTTTTTCCATCAGCAGCTCAGCCCAGGTCGGGTCGGGTCACTTTAGCCCGCTTTGGCCCGCTTTTGATCAGTTCTGGTTTTCCATTATACACAACCGACCCGGACTAGTAGGAGAAGTAGACGATAGTAGGCGGAGTTACGCGTCATAACAGCGCGCCATGGTGGTGACGTATATTTTCACGAGACACAACACAGCAACAATAGCAGAATGGAGGAACTTGCAACTATCCTATGCCTTTCCCTCGGCATGTGGTATAATCTGCAAGTGCAACTTTGCAAGTGCAAGTGCAAATATTTATTTTACAAGTGCAAATCTCAAGATACAAGTGCACAAAACGAACCCACAACATCACGATTAAAGTCCCACATCTACCGGCATATTTTTTTTGCCACAGCCTCGTTGGTACAGCCATACCTTGTAGATGATTCAGATGTGAATGGACTTGGGCTGTGCACTGACTTTACAAAACTTCTCTGAGTTGTGTTTCCTATTCATTACTTTTTCATTACAAATCTTCATGTGGTTATTCCCCCCCCCCCTCTCTTTCTTGGTGTCACTTGTCACTGTTGGTTTGTGCTGATGTTTCCCTCTGTATCTGTTGGACTTCTTCAAGTTCAAGTTCAAGTTCAAGTTCAAGTTCAATAGAGGACGCTGGCGTTGCTTGTCTGCCGCTTCTCCGGCCGAAATCTAGGTGTAATTGCAGTATGCAGAGTAGATTGTCCTACAAAGACACTTAGATTTAGATTTAGTAATAAAAAAATGTATTAGACCCCTATACTTTCTTTTCTTTTTTTTGTTTCTTTTTATGTTACTACTCGATCTTTTCAGCTTGTAAAGCGTCTTTGAGTGTCTAGAAAAGATGTATATAAGTCTAATGTATTATTATTATAAGTGTGAATGGAGCACAGACTGATACTGTAATTAGTTATTTTGATATTGAATATTCCGATCTCCACAACATGCTGCTGCTGCTGTTGCAGTTTGTGGGGATGACTGGTCAAGTAGAGGGACCTGTAAAAGAAGGTCAGTGAGCATAAACGGTAACAAAAAAAAGCATACCTAACACGATCTTGTGTTTTATTCACAGAATTGTAAAAGGACAACCAATTCTTGGAGAGACGTGGAGACCATGAAAGCAACACCCTGACTGAACAGAATCTATCTTTCAACAAAGAAATTGAGGCTCTCAAAAAAGCGCATTAGAGATCTTGAGAAAAACCAAAATCCACATAATTACTTAACCTCTGAGTCAGTCAATGAAAGCAAAGTACCCAACTACTTTGTGTATTGTACAGGTTTTACATATGGACAGTACAATGATCTGTCCTGTCTGTTGGAGCACTTTGAGCTGCAACATTTGCAGGAAAAGCACTATACAAATAAAAGTTATTATTGTTATTATTATTATTATTTTCAGTTTTTTTTTTGAGATCCCTAACAATAGTGTATGCCCACAAACAAATATCCCTCTGACATACAGAAAGACAAACTGCCACATATGTGCAATTCCTCTGCGTCAACAGTTACTGATGGTCCTCATGAAGTTACGCAACAACTGGGACCTGAAAGACCTTGCCTTCAAGTTTGATATCGACACACCTAATGTTAGCAGACTTTTTGGAGCATGGGTTGATTATATGTATAACAAGCTTGGTTCTTAAGCAATATGGCCCCATAGAGATATCATCACTGCAAACATGCCAGATAAATACAAGGAAGACCACCCAAATACATTTGCAATACTTGACTGCACCGATTTGAAAATGGAAAAGCCAAGCTCATTACTGCTTACAAAGTCAGTCATACTCTGACGACAAATCCACCAACACACTAAAAGGTTTGGTAGCATGCGATCCTCGAGGAGCTGTCATATTTGTCTCCACTCTTTTTACAGGTTCAACAGCCACACATACTCAAGAAATAAGGTTCTTTACCCTGGTAGCTCAGACCACAGCCAAGAGGGTAACTATTATCTTCAACTTAGATGTGAAAAACAAACTTTAGCACACATTTGAAATGAAAACAACAATTTACCCATAGATTGCCCCCCCACTATAAATACTTAGTGAATTGGATTCACTGTATCGCTGCTGTCCTGTTTCGTATGATACACGGTTTATAAACAAACTTAGGTTTTAGGACGTGTTCAAAAGCAAGGACTGTGTGATCATCTAATTATGTGTAGTTATGTGTTTTTACCATGTTGATGTTCTCTCAGGTGTGATTGTGTTAAACATGCAGTTAGATGTTCATAGCTTAGCTGAATAGAAAAAAAGAAAAAACATTCAGAAATGCCTGTAGGTGGCGCCACAGACTGTTGAAATGGTTGAAACCTCAAGAGGTCTGAATTAGAAACTAGGGAGAGCTTCCCATGCCTATCCACAATGCTAAGGCACACTGATGTGAAACATTATAATGTTGATTTACAAGGCATCATTGTTGCAACAATGTGTAGATCATCAGATATAATAGACTATACATTGTATACGTTTTAATTACGCCATACTTTCTAAGTGTATTTAAGCTGTGATGAGACAACCATAACTACAATTATGTGCTTGTACTGTATAGCATGCTCAAATTTGTTGTCATGTCAATCTCATGTGGGCCTAGAAGATGTGCTTTGTCTGTTCCCTGCTTGACACTCCCTCAGAGGGATGGATCCCGGCAGGAGGCTTGGCCCCTCCTCCCTTTCCCAGCCTGCAGAATGGTGGGAACTTGGTAAGGGACAGCCCATAATTGTGCACTACACGAGCCACTTGCATGAATTACAGTAGGCAGTGCGGGTCACATGCCTGTAATAACTCTGCATAACCAGTAGGTAATGTGCGTACGATCGTTTCCACGGTCAAATTGATACACGTTGAAATTGTATAAATCACTATTGTAACCAGGGAGTAGCTAAAGGACTGTAGAATTTTAGGAAGGGCTGGTTATCTAACTAACTCTGAGCTAAATCGGCAGTGTAGGAGGATAGAGGCAGGGGGCGCCAGCAACCCTTTAGACTAGCATTACTAGCATTAGCATTAGCATTAGCATTAGCATTAGCTAACAGACAACTAAACACACAGCAATGTATCGAATATGAACAAACACATTTATTTATACAAATTATATATACATCCCAATATACTCCCTCCCCGCCGGCCACACACACACTCACTCACTCACTCACACACAGTACCTGGCCTGAAAAGGCTTAGAGTCCCGGACTGAAATGAGCGCGTTGAGGCCTGGTTGGAGCTCGCATGTGACTCGAGGAAGGCAGCAGACAAGGGGGGGGAGTGACGTTGCAATTTGAAGGGAAAGGGGCGTCTTCGTAGCAAACGACGAGGTGTGAATGGCTCAGGTCCGGTGGTCCACGGTCAGCTCCGGTGGTGTCAGCGGTCGGTCGCAATCCACCTCGGAGGCGACGGCTCTGTCCGGCTTGGGTCTCGCTATGCGCCAACGTTAGCAGCCGGCGGCTAGCAAGGCTGGCTAACGGTGACACAGCTAAACTGGGCTAGCGCTGTTAACTCACTAAAAACTCCGACCTCTTCTTCACGTCGTCTGTCAGCTTGAAGGCCTCGAAGATCCTCTTGAAGAAGATGAAGTTGGGGTCGAAGATCTCTGGTTCCTCTGTGATGTACTCTATCTCCACCTCGGGCTCCTTCTCCTTCTCCTTCTCATGTCACTCTAACGCACAGACCACTTCCGTAGCTATATATATCAACCGGACATACATCAAGTCACGTACGCCAATCAAAACCACGCCCACTAATCTGGCGCTTGCACAACACTGAACAAATCCAAGACAGAACTTATACAATTACAATAACAATACATACACCTTCATGAAAACGTACATGAATAGTATGGAAAATAATTAAGGAAATAACAGGGGCAAAAATAGGGCTGATTTGGGGAAACTAACTGGCTCTAAATTGTGGGCCTTCATAACAGCCGCCCCATGAAACCCTCGGTTTCATTTAACTATGGAAGGCACACTGGCTAGGCTGCTCTAGCAGCGTGAGGTATGAGGTGATAGTGTCCTTTGTAATTTGAGGGAGCTCAATCAGGCGTGCCACAGGTCGGGTGTACGTGCGACCACCAACGTCCACGATGGCCGTCCGCACCCTTCCATCCGGACCCGGCAGGACCTTGGTCACTCTGCCTGTCTGCCAGGCGGCGCGTGGAAGGGACTGGTCGATCACCAGTACCACGGCACCTTCGGACAAGTTGTCTCTCTCCCTCGTCCACTTCTGCCTGACTTGCAGGGTCGGCAGGTAGTGCAGTATGAACTGCCTCCAAAACTGGTCCGCGAGCACCTGGCTGTGCCTCCACCATCTTCTTCCGGTGAGCTCTGCAGGGTCGTAGACTACCTGAGGCAGTGCAGAGTCTCGCCGCCCCATCAGCAAGAAGTTGGGCGTAATGGGATCCAGATCTGCTACATCACTGGAGGTATAGCCTAGGGGCCGGGAGTTCAAGATGCCCTCAATCTCTGCTAGTACAGTCTCGAGCACCTCATCGGTAGGCACCTTCTGTCCGAGAATGGTACGTAGGACGTTCTTTACTGAGCGAATCTCCCGCTCCCAGGCTCCCCCGAAGGGTGGAGCATTTGGGGGGTTGAACTCAAACTTCACTTGCTGGGAGGCGAGTCTGTCACGGGCCTCCTCAGTCATCGCAGCGTAGCTCGCCCTCAGCTCGGCCTCACCACCGACGAAGTTGGTGCCTCTGTCCGACCGGAGGGTCTTAGGGGTCCCTCGCCTGGAGGTGAACCTCTTGAAGGACATGAGGAAGCTGTCGCTTGTGAGCTGGTGCAGAACTTCAAGGTGCATTGCTCTCGTCGTCAGGCACGTGTAGATGATGCCCCACCGCTTTTCGGAGGCTCGCCGGTTTCGGACTAGGAGTGGCCCGAAACAGTCGACCCCAGTAGAGTGGAACGGAGCCTGTCTCAGTCGCAGCCGGTCCTCGGGCAGATCGGACATCATGGGCTGCGGCGGCGTGGCTCGCCACCTCTGGCAGTCCGAGCAGGACCTTTGATATCTCCGTACCGCCTCCCGTCCATGGAGTATCCAGAATCTCCGTCGTACCTCCGCGAAGACACGCTCTCCACCCGCGTGCTGCACTTTGTCATCATGGTGCTTGATGACCAATCTGGTGACCTGATGCTTAGTGGGAAGCACGATGGGATGCTTCGTGTCTAGGTCTAGATCTTGAGCGCGGCGCAGTCTGCCACCCACGCGAATGAGAACACCGTCGAGCTCTGGAGCTAAGCCGCGGAGTCTACTGTCCGAGGGGATCGGCTTCCCTTTCTCGAGACACTCCAGCTCTCGGGAGAAGGCATCCTGTTGGGCACTCTGCAGCACCAGGAGCTCCGCCGCGGTGTAATCTTCGGCGCTGAGCGTAGTATCTAGGGGTAGACCGGCCTTGGAGCAGAACATCCTCTTCTGCAGCTCTTCGAGCGTCTCACACTCCTCTCCCGGAGTAGTCTCAGGGTCTACGACCTGGGTGGCTCCGCAGAACAACGTCTTACGCAGCTCTTTGTCCTCTCTGTCTTCTGCTAACGCCGGCGTGGCTGGCCACTCTGACTCCCGCTCCTGTAGGAAGTCTGGTCCCGTGTGATACAGGTGGGGCTCAGCCAGATCCTGGAGAGTTGCCCCTCTCGTGATGACGTCAGCAGGGTTCCTCTTGGTGTCTACATAACGCCAGCAGTTCACCTCAGTCAACTCCAGAATCTCTGCGACTCGGGTGCCCACGAACACCTTATACCGACATGAGCTGGACTTCAACCACTGGAGGACGGTAGTGGAGTCTGACCACATGGTGACGCTCATCAGCGGTAGCTGGAGCTCGTCGAGCAGGAACCTTCCCAGTTGCGCGCCGTTCAGGGCAGCACACAGCTCCAGTCTTGGGATGGACTGTTGCTTTTTCGGCGCCACTCGGGAACGTGCCAGGACAAACGAGACGTGGACTTCACCTCCAAGCTCTGCCGCTCTGACGTATGCCACGGACCCGTACGCCATCTCCGAGGCGTCGCAGAATACATGTAGCGTGATGACACTCCTCTCTAGGTCCGTGGAGGGAGGGAAGTAGCTCCGCTGCAGCTTGATGTGCTGGAGAGTGGGAAGTTCCTGCTCCCAGGCCTTCCACTTCTCTTCTAGGTGACGAGGCAGAGGATCGTCCCATCCTCGTTCTTGGGCCCACAGCTCCCGGACAAGCACCTTGGCCATCGTCGTGAAGGGAGCGATATATCCCAGTGGGTCGTACTGGCTCGCTAGAGTGCTGTATATCGTTCTCATCGTGACGCGTTGGGGCTTGGCAGGCTTATTGCGATAGCGTAGAGTGTCGGTCTGGAACTGCCAGATAAGTCCGAGCGTCATCTCCTGAGCATCATCTGGTGAGTGAGAGACCCAAGCCTCGCTGCTGGTCGAGGTGGCCTCCTCCGGGAGGTCTCTGATGACTTGCGGGTCGTTGCTGGCCCACTGGCAGATCTCAAATCCACCCTCCTGGAGATGAGCACGCAGGTCCTGGACTAGCTGGCGGGCTTCCGTGGCTGTCTTCGAACTGTGGAGGCAGTTGTCCACGTAAAAGCTCTTATGGACGGCGTCAAACACTCCAGGAGGTGCCGTCTCCTGCGCGGCGTGAGTCTGTAGCGCATAGGTGGCGCAACAGGGGCTGCAGGTTGTCCCGAAGGGTAGCACCTCCCACTGGTAGATAGAGGGGTCGGGGTCGCTCGGGTCCTCTCTCCAGAGAAACCTCATGAGTGGCTTGTCTTCCTCCAACATCCTGACCTGGTGAAACATTCGCTTAATGTCACCACTGACTGCGATCGGCTGCTGACGGAATCGCACCAGAACTCCCAAGAGGGCTGGGGTCAAGGTTGGACCAGGGAGAAGATAGTGGTTGAGGTTGAGCTTCCCCACCTGGTAGCTACAGTTGAAGACCACTCGGTTCTTCCCGTTGTGGTGAACATTGTGGTGCGGGAGGTACCAAGACTCGGCACTCTGGTTCGCCTCGGCTGGCTCAAGCTTCTTCACCAGACCGGACTCCGTCAGTTTCTTCATCTCCGCTCTGTAAGAAGCAGCAAGGACCTCGTCCTTCCTCATACGCTTCTCAGTGCTGGTCAGACACTGTAGGACGGTTCGAGGGGATACTCGAAACTCTGGCATGGGTTCTCTTCGGAGTAGTGGTGTGACGTATCTCTTCACGCCCTGGACTTCGATACGCACTGTCTTTGCTTTAAGGAGGTCTATGGCGTAGACGTCCTCCTTTGACCGTACGTAGAGCTTCTCATTCTTGTAGGGCGCAACGTCTAGCGTCCACAGCTTCTGGACGTTGTCTAGTAGCGCCGCATTCATGGAGTCCACACTGGTGTGAAGGCAGTTGATGGTCTGCACTTCTTCGGTTCGGACATGGAGGGATGACGTAGCTCTCCCGTCTCTATCTCTCCACTCAGTAGCGCCTTGGAGGGCCCACCCAAGCGCAGTCTTAACAGCCATCGGGCAGCCTCGTGGTCCTCTCAGCGGAGGACGGAGCGACACGATCAGTGCAGCGTTGTCCGAGCCGATGAGAAGGGTTGGCTCCGCTCCTTCTATCGGATGTAGGTCTACTCGCCGTAGGTGGGAATATCTTGCGCGTAATCTCTCCAGGGGGTAGTCGTAGCGGGAGAGCGCTAGCTGGTCTGCGGTGAAGACATTCTGAAGCCGATATCTGTCCGACGGCCGCCCCGCCGGGGAGATAGAGAAGTTGATTCTCGCCCCGGTGACCTCTTTAAGGTCGCGACGTATCGTGCGCAGAGTCAGCTTCTCCTCAGTCCCTTGGAGCCCCAACTGGCGCACTGCCTCCTGGAGAAGGATGGTCCGTTCCGACCCGTCGTCTAGAACGGCGTACGTGTCGTACACAGCGTTGTTGTGGTGAAGTCGGACCTTCACCACCTTCAGTAGGACCTTGGAGCCGCTGCTCTGGGTTGGGTCTAGGTAGTAGACAGGTGTTTCCTCTTCCGGTGCGCTACCGGACCTAGGGCTTCTGGTGCCCTCCGTGGACCTGGCGAGGGAGACCTCGTGTAGGATGTTGAGGTGGACCTCCTCACAGCGGTTGCACTTTCTCCTCAAGGTGCAGTTCTTAGCCAGATGGTCGCGCCCACAGTTCCAGCACCTCTTGTTCTCCTCGAGCCACCTCTGCTTGGCCTCGGTACTCAGGTTGTTGAAGTCACTGCACTCATTGAACCAGTGCTCGCTGGTGCAGTACGGACATGGCGGTGGACCTCTCCGTCCCTTTTGAGGGGGTTGAGAGGAATCCTTTCCCTCAGGTCGGGCTTTCCTCTCTCTCCGAGGCTCCTCCTCCGTGTGCAGCACTCCTACTGGGCGTCCTCTGTTCGAGCTCGGCCTGTCCCAGCGGTCTCCCTTCTCCCTCTCCTTCTTCGGCTCAGCGTAACCCATGGCGTCTACGTTGGTGTCATGCACTTCCTCCAGTAGGAACTCCGCGAAGGCAGCCATGCTCAGACCCAACTTCCCGGGGTTACGAACGCGCTGCTGTCGCCGGAACCTCTCCTGCCGGAAGCGTGGGATCTTGCGGAGCAGCCGCTCTACGTTGGAGGTGCTGTTGATCTCGCTGGCGCCAGCTGGGCCCTGCGTCTTCAGCATTCCAACCAAGGTGTGCACGCGGAGCGCGAAGTCATCCAGCGCCCGTTCATCCTTGATGGGGGCCTGCTGTTCGAGGGCTTGCAGTTCAGCAAGGGCGTGGTTCCAGGGACGACCGTAGCGGGCATCCAAGTCGGCGAGCGCTCTGGTGTAAGGTGTCGGTGCGGAGGCATGGGCCAGAACCATGTTGTGGGCTCTGGGGTTCCTCACATGCTGAAGGAGAATCGCATATTTGTAGGACTCTGAGCAGGAGTCGTCCAAGAGCGTGTCTAGGCAGATGCGTAGTTCCACATACTGGCTCCTGTCCTCGTCCTTGAAGAAGGGGAACTTGGGTCCCTCCACCTGGGGAAACATCCTGTAGTGGATGATCGGGGCTGGAGTGACGGTCTGGGTGTCCGGCCTGCATGCCTTTTGGTTCACTGGAGGACCTAGGGGTGTGCTACGCTCTTGGGGAATGGCTCCCCTCCCGGGCAGCGACGCTGGCTCCCTCTGGGCCGCGTAGCGGTCGGGTCCCTGGTCCTCTTCCTTCAAGGTGGTCAGCTGGGCCTGTAGTTGGACAGTCATGGCGGGGGTCATGGAGCCATCGGCGGGGGGTTCAGGAGATGGCACTCGAGAGGGCCGTGCGGATGATGCTCTGGAGCTACGGGCCGACGGAGCTCTGCTGATGCACACGTCGCGCATGGTCTGCATCACTTCCGCCATCGTCTCCGCGTGCAGTTGCTCTCTCTCCATCTGGAGGCGCTCGCGCTCGAACTGGATGCGTTCCCTCTCTAACGCCTCCTGGCGCTGTCTCTCCGCCGCACGTTCCGCTCCTTCCATCTGGAGGCGTTCACGCTCGAACTGGAGGCGTTCCCGCTCTAACGCCATCTCGGCCTGTTGGCGCATACATTCTGACAGCGCGGCACTACTCCCTCTGGAGTGCATGCTATCCGCCCCAGAGGCAGAACTGCCCACGGAAACCCTGGACCGGGAGGAAGCCACTGAACGGCAGGAGCTAGGTCTCGAGCGCGCCGTACTGGGAGGCAGATCGTTAAGGCTGAGGCCCTCCCTCTTCCGCCCGCAGGCGCTGTCAGACCGGGCCTCTCCTTCCTGCTCTTCCGTTTCTACGGCAAAACCCTGCTGTTCTGCCATCTCATCCTCAGGCTGGTGCTCTTTGATGGCTGTCTCGGTGCTAGCCACCCGCGCGCCGGCGGACACCTCGGCCTCTCCGACCACTGTATCCCGTGGAGTGCGCTCCTCACTACCACTCAGTGAGCTTTCGAGCTCAAGCTCATACTCTTGTAACCTCTGAGGCAACCGCGGGACTCTCTGTGGTCGTGGCTCTGGCTCAGGGGGCGGAGAAGGGGGGGTAACTGTCTTGTCTGGTTGGCTGCGCTCAGCCATGCTATCACTACACAACCTATCCGGCTCGAAGGACCAATTGTAACCAGGGAGTAGCTAAAGGACTGTAGAATTTTAGGAAGGGCTGGTTATCTAACTAACTCTGAGCTAAATCGGCAGTGTAGGAGGATAGAGGCAGGGGGCGCCAGCAACCCTTTAGACTAGCATTACTAGCATTAGCATTAGCATTAGCATTAGCATTAGCTAACAGACAACTAAACACACAGCAATGTATCGAATATGAACAAACACATTTATTTATACAAATTATATATACATCCCAATATACTCCCTCCCCGCCGGCCACACACACACTCACTCACTCACTCACACACAGTACCTGGCCTGAAAAGGCTTAGAGTCCCGGACTGAAATGAGCGCGTTGAGGCCTGGTTGGAGCTCGCATGTGACTCGAGGAAGGCAGCAGACAAGGGGGGGGAGTGACGTTGCAATTTGAAGGGAAAGGGGCGTCTTCGTAGCAAACGACGAGGTGTGAATGGCTCAGGTCCGGTGGTCCACGGTCAGCTCCGGTGGTGTCAGCGGTCGGTCGCAATCCACCTCGGAGGCGACGGCTCTGTCCGGCTTGGGTCTCGCTATGCGCCAACGTTAGCAGCCGGCGGCTAGCAAGGCTGGCTAACGGTGACACAGCTAAACTGGGCTAGCGCTGTTAACTCACTAAAAACTCCGACCTCTTCTTCACGTCGTCTGTCAGCTTGAAGGCCTCGAAGATCCTCTTGAAGAAGATGAAGTTGGGGTCGAAGATCTCTGGTTCCTCTGTGATGTACTCTATCTCCACCTCGGGCTCCTTCTCCTTCTCCTTCTCATGTCACTCTAACGCACAGACCACTTCCGTAGCTATATATATCAACCGGACATACATCAAGTCACGTACGCCAATCAAAACCACGCCCACTAATCTGGCGCTTGCACAACACTGAACAAATCCAAGACAGAACTTATACAATTACAATAACAATACATACACCTTCATGAAAACGTACATGAATAGTATGGAAAATAATTAAGGAAATAACAGGGGCAAAAATAGGGCTGATTTGGGGAAACTAACTGGCTCTAAATTGTGGGCCTTCATAACAACTATGTTGACGTGGTTTTCTACGTACGACACGGGTAAGATCAAATTTGATCCAAAGTAGGCTACTTTCTATAAATGAGGCACCTGGAGTTCATTTTGCAATATTTATAGCAACTTTAATACAATAAGTTTTTGAAGGATTGTAAAAGCAATGTGGAGGATTCTATGAAGCAGCACAAGTGTGTTCTGCGTGTTCAGCCAATGGGGAAAGACATGGCAGAGTAGTTGAGCTCCGAGGTGATGAGCTCACAGTAACGAGAATAGATGTCCTCCAGCTGTTGGTCCTCATGCTGTGTGTCGTAGTTGTTGTTGTAGATCCTCACCTGGAACACACGTACACAGTTTATAAACCACCCTGAACTGGTCACATTATTGCACGTATGCATTTTATGAACCACACTGGACTGTTCAACTTCACATTGTTACACATGCGTTTTATAAACCACACTGAGGTCAGTTTCACAAGTAGTACAAAACCATAATAAGAGAGTAACAATTGCAGGTCAATCTTCTGTGCGTAAACCAACGAAATGGATTAAATTAACAACTCTGGTCTAGGAGAGAAGTGGCTCTGGATTGTCAAAAGAGATAAAGTACTACTTTAGGAAGCTGACTCCTGGGCTGGTTACATTAATACACATGCAGTGTATAAACCATGGCAGACGTTGCTCAATAAAACATATTCCAAACACATCAAATGTCCTCAGTTGTTTTAACCCACAGTGACATTCTGCAATGATTCAGATCACGTTTGAGTTTGCCTGTTTTTACATTAAAGGGGCAATCAGGGATTGGTACAACAAATGTTAGACTTTTATATTAATTATATATAGCTATTGATTAAGAATATAACTTATAACAGCTTATGATGGCATTCCTGGCTGGGTGTTCAGGGCGGACGCTAGACCACTGACCCTGGTCTCGCCAGACTCATCAAAAATAAGCCTGGATTTTCCTTTAGCGACGTTGGTAGAATACCCCCCAGGCCAAGCTGCGGTCTGACCCACCTTGATGGTTCTGAGTATGGTCTTCTTGTCCAGGCGTTTCTGCAGCAGCTGGTCCAGGAAGCTGATGTCTAGGAAAGCCCAGACCTTGAGGTAGGTGAGCTTGGAGCACATCAGAACCAGCGCCAGCAGCTCCTCGTCCACCGACTCATGGCTGTTTTTCAGGTCCAGGGTCAGCTTCTGAAGGGAGGGAAAACAACCACATCAAGGACACCACTACATTAAATAGATTTCTAGGACCCCTAGGAGCCTGAACAGAAAAGGGACATCAGGGGAGGCTAGTGGAGGTAGAAATCGGGCTCATTGTAATGCATGGAACAAAATGAGGAATGGTATCAAACACCAGTCCTCATTCCATTCCATGAATTACAATGAATGGTATACAACGCATGTTCCTCATTACAATGAGCTCACATATTCAATAACACCCCTATAGCATTATCAACACTCCACTGCTGACTGCTACTGTGTATTGACAGAGCAGAGCATACCATATAGTACAAGAAACATCCTCATTCAAATCAACATTCCATGGTGGGTGTAGTGGCGGCCATCTTGTGGTCATCATTTGGAAGTTTTATCTCACAGCCTTATTAACAACCAACTAAACTCAACTGACATCGGAATGTTCAGTAAAATGAGGCTTGCTATTAGTCCCGCCTCTGAATTAACTTCTCTCTGTGTTCTACACCTGCAGCAATAATGCATAACAATGCCTTGTCGGTTTGAGGGACCATGTCCATTCTAAGAATAATAATAATGCTTATTATTGATTACATTTATAAAGCGCTTTTAAAAAAAATAAAAAAACAACAACAACAAAAGCAAAACAAATACATAAAACCATGTCATAAAAGCAGCAATCAAAGTCTAACAAAGTCTAGCAGTATTATCATTATGAGTATTCTACTCATTCTATTTCTATGGAGCCCTTCCCAATCCCCTTACCTGTAGACAGTTGCTGTACCAGGGCACCAAGCTGCTCAGAGCTGGCTTAGCGCTCTGTTCACTGAAGTAGCCGCTGGTGAGACTGAGTGACCTCAGAGGGATCTCTCTGAGCAGGATCCCACCCAGAGGGCCCAGGTTCAGGATCCGTTCCACAGAGATCTGGACCTGCATGTCTGGGCAGCGCCGGGCCAGGTGAGACCAGGAGTCGCCCCAGATCACCTGGAAGTGCGGCTCGTGGATGTGGCAGCGCAAGGTGAAGGAGCGGAGGGAGCCGCCACCGCAGAGGCTACGGCACGACACGGCCAGGCCGGCGAGGAGCTCGTTGGACAGACAGCTGTAGTCGAGGGTGAGGGTGGAGAGGCCCCGGAACCTGGCCAAAATCAAATCAAGGTGCATTTTAAAGTATGTGTGTGTTTGCAGGCACATATGCACAGTTGCACACACACAAGCCAAAAAAGAGTAGCTAATAAACAAGAGTATGTAGGAGCCACTCAAACAAACACACACACACACACACACACACACACACACACACACACCCACACCCACACCCACTTGTTGATGACCTGTGTGAAGCCCGGACTACTATACACCGCCGCCATGCCGGTCCGGTTGCTCCGGGACCAGCCCGAACGGTCCAGCTCCATGAGGAGGATGGTGAGCGAGCGCAGGCGTCCGCCTGTCTTGCGGAGAGCAGCCAGGAACGCCTGCATGGTCTGCTGGAGGCGGAGGGAGTGGGAGGGTTGGACAAGAACAAGGGAGTTGGGTGAGTGGGAGAAACGGACCTCCAGGTGTTCCAGGTAGCGGCCGTAAACACTGGCGTAGCAGACGGCCGAATCCAGCTCGGAGCGGCCCCTCGTGGAGATGCGGCCGGAGAAACTGAAGGTCCGGGCCCTCCAGAGGGACGGGGAACGCATGGCGTGGTGCCAGTGGCGGCAGACCAAGGTGGCGCGCGCCCGGTCCTTGTCCCTCAGACACCTGAACACCTGGAGAAGACAAAAGTCCGGGAGATAAGCCCAGCCATATTTTGGCTCGTCCTCTTCTTCCACCTCCTCCAATGCTTCCACTCCTTCCCCCTCTTCTTGGGCCTCCATCACTTCTCTTTTATCCTCTCCTATCTGCTGCTCCTCCTCCTCTTCATACTCCTTGTAGGCGCCAGGTATGGGTTGTATTGTTGTTTGTTGCATAAAAGTAAAATAGGTAAGTGAAAATAGATCAAATAAGTTTAAAAAAAGCTTATCGGGTTAAACAACAGTAGCTCTACGCTAGCTAACTTAGCACAATCATAATCAACCCATGCTAGCTAGCTAGCTTACATGATGGTCGTGAGTTAGCTAGCATAAACTACTTAAGTGACCATTCAGAGGGACTCTTCCACATGTATTTCGATGAAAGAAAACAAGTGAAGCATAATACTGATAAGGTTTAAGAGTTAACAAACTTTTTTTCTTCTAAATATAGCTATCTAGCTACACTTACCTGAGGGGTGTGCGATTGCTGGTTATCCATCTTGTCTTGTAATGAGACCACGCTGAAATTCTCTCAAATGCTCTCTTGTCATTGGTCAATCAATCATTGCATGAGACCACTCCCCTCGTGCTGAAATTCTCTCAAATGTTCTGTGATTGGTCAATCACTGCAGTCAATCACTCAATGCCCGCTCGAAAATGCTCTCTTGTCATTGGTCAATCAATCATTGCATGCCCGCCCTTCCCTGCGCTCTCGCATTGCTTTACACAAGTCACAGATTTGTTTTGTCCCATACCGACTGCAAGAAATGGGACTTAACTCGAGCAGCGAAAGTCGCGAATCTGCCAGTGCAACTTTCAAGATACAACTGCAAATATTTATTGTACAAGTTCTCAAATCGAATCTGCAAGTGCAAATGTTTATTTTACAAGTGCAACTTTCAAGATACAAGTTCTCAAATTATTAACCATGGTTTTTTGGAGAGAAAAGAGAGAAGACAGAAGAGCGAAGACAGAAGGAAGGATACTCGAAAGAGGAATGCTGAAAAGAGAAAGAAACTTATGTGGGCTATCGTAAGGAGATGGCTACTACTTTAGCTCACTGTAGCATCATTGTTATGTTCAGCATAGAGATGGCTACTGCCTGATTGTCTGCATGTTTGAATCATTTCTATTGGATTTTGTTCTGCACACATGTTGTTCTACACATAATAAAGTCATGTTTTTTGAACCCTTAAAACCACTGCCTTCACTTGTCTGCTTTATGAACTGTAGTATCATTGTGTGCCGTGTTATTCACGGACAAACACGGTGCCGTTTGCGGGTTAATAACTTCGGTTTACCGGGGGTTAGGATAACAATTGAAATGTGTCCGGATAGATGAGAAGACAGGGAATCCAAAACCATTTGAATGGAGTCGATCATACTCTCCTATCACCGTCGACACAGCGCGGAGCGAATTCCCTGTTAAAACGTTTCTCTGTCAACGGGAGTTGCACCAGCTGGCGCGGTACAGCACTCTCTCTATATATTTCGGGCTAAACTGTGCAGTGTCTTGCTGACTTAGCGTGGTTTTGTTTGTTGTGTTGTTCACAAGTTATTGTGTGTGTGTGTGTGTGTGTGTGTGTGTGTGTGTGTGTGTGTGTCTGTACGTGTGTGTGTGTGTGTGTGTGTGTGTGTGTGTGTGTGTGTGTGTGTCTGTATGTGTGTGTGTGTGTGTGTGTGTGTGTGTGTGTGTGTGTTTACTACACTAGCCAAACAAGTGTTAGCTTATTAGCTAGCAGAATAATACTGTGGATTTAAATGATTTCACTAGCCTAGTTTTTTCTGTGCAGTATGTAGGATGACTTCAACAAGTACAGTACACTATGTCCATGAGAGTCTATGGAAAGCATGCAAGTCTACACACTATAGAAGTGTCCACACCTCTGACCAGAAATTTTATTTGGATCCACTGTGTGGTTTCCCCTGGTAAAGCCACCATTCTGTCCATGGTTCTGAGGATCCACTGTGTGGTTTCCCCTGGTAAAGCCACCATTCTGTCCATGGTTCTGGGCTACTCGGATGGATCACGTCAAGCCTTCTGACAAGGTTTTTGTGGTTCAGTTGATAGAGCATAGCTGATGGAGCAATGTCCATGAATTCCACACCTCGTTCTATTTCATGCATTATAATGAGCCCATCCTCCAATTTTGACCTGATGTCAATGTTAACATTACGATCGGTTGGTCTGGTGCCTCTCAAATTTCAAATGTTGTTTGAGGACCTCTTTGGTGAAGGATGTGGTTATTTCTCTTGATATAACATACAATATTGTGGTTTCTAAATGATTTATTGATTGATTGAGTTGTGCTTAATTTTTATTTTAAAAATAAAAATAAAATAAACCTCAACGTTGTTGAAAATCAATGACACTAGTCAAGTCAAAAAAATCCAATGCAAAGTTAGTGTAGAGTAATGGGGATTACTGATTGAATCCATTGCATTGCAATGTTTTGGCTTGACTAGCGAGTGTGTCATTGATTTTCAACAACATTGAACCAGTGGCACAAGGGCCAACCAACCGTAGAATGCATGGAATGGAATAACATCCATCCATCCATATACTAACATAATACACATCACGTAGACATTTTACCAAAACTAACCACAGGTTTGTAAATACACATGGACACTCCAACTATTTGTTGAGTTCCAACAGTCAGACGTTTCTGTGTGCATTTCAGTAGTTAGTATAATATGTGTGTTTGATACCATTCCTTATTCCATTCCATGCATTACAATGAGGCCGTCCTCCGATTTCTACCTCCACCAGCCTCCACTGGTCATATCACATCATGTCTCGTCCCATGCAGAGTCCTCTTGCGGTTGGTGTCAACAGAGCTTGTTTCACCACTGAATTTAAATACAGGAAGTCCTGATGATATGCTACCACCCCCTTGCACAAGATGTTCATAGTTTTAGCAACAGTTTAAAACAACAGTTGTGAGATGTCACGCTGACTGAGACACATTCAGCATTTTCCTTCCTAGATTGAGGTCACACAAAATGGTGAGTGACTTTAAAGGGTTTCTAATGATTGAATGATGTGTTTCAAAGCTTCTAAATGGGACATATGGACACCTGCTCTGTGCTCAGTGTCAAGGGCAGATGTAGCATAGATTCAGAATCTGTCAAATAATATATTCAGCCACTCGATGGTGAGTGAGTTGTTGATTTGATAGCGTTTAGTATTATTTGACAGCTGTGCTGTGTTTTGTGCTGAATGATAGGGGTTCAGTACTTCTTACAACAGGTGCTAATTTTGTCAACTTGAGTCTTGATGGTCCCTACACCACTTGTTTACCATCTGTATATCAGGGGAGGCTGGTGGAAGTATACATTGGAGGACAGGCTCATTGTAATGCATGGAATGCTTTATGGATGGAATATCAAACACATCTCATTCTAATCCTCGCCATACAATGAGCCCGTTCTCCGATTTCTACCTCCACCAGCCTTCCCTGCTGTATATGGCACACCCACTGATATGCTTCATTATCTTAATGATCCCAATGACGTTGTTGTATTATCAATCATTTACTGAGATAGTTTCTGTCTGTCTGGACTCATTTCTGGAAGGTGTCTTCATATCTGGAGTTCCATGTATACCTCTAGCAGTGACCTGGACGTCTGGGGCCGAGACACTTGAACATCAAACATCTATCTAGCTGCATGGACCCACAGGGTGTCAGAAAGGTCAGCGTTCACAACACATCTTTCACAAGAGGGAACTGGCTATTTAAAGATGACTATGCGCAGCAGCTTTTCATTGTAGCCTGTGTGTGAGTGGTGATAAGAGCTTACCACCGCATTTGGTCCTGTGACGCCTGACACAGACAGCTACTAGTGGTTCTCTCGCTTCTTGAATGAATTAATCTTTATTTCGAACATGATTTAAAAAATAATTTTCCATTCTTAATATTGAAACAACACAAAATAAATAAATAACAAACATCAGTATCCGCAAGGTAATACAAAAGAAAAAGACAAAGAAAACCACAGCTTAGAATCCAGAAGACTAACAATAGTCACCTTTCCTTTCCTCATTTTGGTAGTTAGCGAATATCATTCTTCACCGTCAAATGACCTTGTAATATCAGAGATGATGTGGACCTGTCTAGTAAAAATGCCTAAAGAAATTCTCAGTTAGGTTCTGTTATGTATATGAGTCAGATCTGCATATTAGTTTGCATACATTGGTAGCAGCAGGACAATATTCAACTGTGTGTCTTCAGTTGTCTTCAGTGTGTTGAGGGTAAACCACAAGGTTTCAGTTTGGTGTTTTGACTGATTTGATTCAGGATTTGATTCTCTCTCCCCCTCCCCCCCCTCCCCCCCTCTACAGCAGGCTCTCCCGAGGCCTAACTATGTCAGCTGGTATGTGAACAACTATGAGGAAGAGGAAGATGATGAGGATGAGGAGGATCATGGTGCAGAAGGACCAAGCGACAGCCATGAAGACCCAGAGGTCACGTCTGACAGGCTGGACGTGTCTCTGCTGCCCCCAGAGGAAGAGCAGTTCTACCTGCCTCGCAGCAGTCCAGTCATCTCCCGTCGGAGGAAGCCCCAGTCCTGGCACGAAGACATGGGGCTGTCTGCCTCTCCGTCTCAGTCCTCTCTGTCTGTCTCTCCTTGTCCGTCCTCTCTATCCATCTCTCCGTCTCCCCCAACCATGGACGTCGTCTCTCTAGGGCCACGCCTAGAGTCCTTTACCACCGGGGACCCTTCTGTGTCTCCTTCCCCCCCAGCGATGGACAGATCTCTGGGCCCATACCAGTCCCCTACTGCCACTGAGGACCCTCCTGTCTGTCCTTCTCCCCCAGCAATGGACGTCGTCTCTTTAGGGCCACGCCTAGAGTCCTTTACCACCAGGGACCCTCCTGTCTCTCCTTCACCCCCTGGCACTAAGACCCCTCTGAGGCTACGCCAGCCCCCAACACGGGGGGTACCAGGGGGGTTAGCTGGCAGAGTGAGGCCAGCGTTACTCTCTTCTGCCCAGGGTCTCGCTGGCAAGACTAAGGAGGAGTCTTCTACCCCCAGTCACTGTGCATCAGCCCCACAGCCACGTTGTGACTGGACAAGACACAGTGCGGATTGGGTGACAAAGAACAGTGATCGGACAAATCGCACTCGTCCGTTCCTCCAGCCGCACTGCGTCTCCTCCAATCACAGTCCTTCGTCCCCCCAGCTCGACAAACAACGCTCTATCTCCCTCTCGGCCAATCTGAACCGCCAGCTGACCAGCGTGCTGCATCCCCCCTTCGGGTGTCTCCAGGGGACCAACCAGGAGCAGGGGGAGGAGCTAGACCAGGAGCAGAGGGAGGGGCATAGAGTCCGCTGCAGTTCTGAGGCCCACCCACAATCAGGTAACTGTTTCTGTTCCGTTCTACATCATAGTGAATCTAGAACTGATGTAATAACATGTGGTAATAACAGTGTAGATGCAGTGTTGTTACACTATTACAACCTGTTTATTACACTTGTACACTGTGCATAGACACACTCATGTTGATGTTTTCAGTGCCTGTCAAGGACAAGAAGTCCAGTCATATAACACACGGCTCAGCAGACATCCTCAAGACCAGCTGTGACCTGGACATGGTGAGTGATATTTCTATCTAGTGCACACCTACACCTACACCCACACATACACACATACCCACACACACACACACCCAAACACACACACACACACACAGCTCCGGTTCATGATATGGTTCGCCCACAGGCACAAATGAGTGGTTCCCCCACAAGTTCTAACTAGCACTTTTTTTCCCTAAGAGTGTAGAGAGAGGTGAATGGAGGTCTACCCATCGCCCTAACGTGTGTTCATCCTGGTTGTAGGAAAACGCTCACTTCATCGTGGTGGACATGGTCCTGGAGATCCTGGAGGGGGTGAAGTGGACCGTGTGCCTGGGAGAGGAGGGCTCTGGGCCGGGCACGGAGCACCATGCCGTCACGGCCAGTCTGGACGAGCGGTCAGAGACCCCGGGACAACACACTGCTGAGATGGAGGACAGCACCGGGAGGACGGGGGGACTGGAGGATGGGGGGGGGCACCACGCACACACAGGGGGCTTGGGGGAGATCCTAGGGGACAAAGCCGACCCCCACCCTCCGAAGACTCTCTCTTTGGTTTCCACTGACAGCGGGTTTGAAGGTGAGACACATGGCATGATTGGGGGGGGGGGGGGGGAGGGTGTTCTGGAATATTCTATAGTATTCTTAGAAGGATGTGAGGTTAAGCAGTGGAAGCTGGTGGAGGCAGAAATCAGAGGACGGGCTCATTGTAACGCATGGAACAGAATCAAAAATGTGATTTGTTCTAGTCTTTTGGTCCGCATATCGGCAAACCAATCGAAATGTTCAGACAAACCCGGAAGTTTCAATGTTGTTGAGAACCACAACACAAACTCACTAGTCAAGCCAAAATACTGCAAAGCAATGGATTGGGTGAGTAATCCCCACTGCTGCCTAGTGCCATAACGCTACTTTACATTGTTAGCAGGCTCACAAAACAAGCTGTGTTAGTTGACTAGCGATGTGTCATTGATTTTCAACAATGAGGAAATATATTCTCATTTTTCGAAAGAAAAGTCATTATGAGGATGTGATACCATTCCTCAGTCCCTTCCAAGCATTACTACTGATTTCTGCCTCCGCCGGCCTCCCCTGAAGTCAACACAACCGGTTTGAGAGAGAGCCAGACATGTATCAGTGGATAGTAAGTGATGTTGTGTTGAGTTGTTGAGTTAATTATTAACATCAATAATGTTGTTACTAATGTCGTTCCACCTGTTTGACCTGCAGACTGTGGAGCGATAAGCAGAGGTTCGTACATGTCCTTAAAAAGGTACGAAAAACAAACCAACAACCAACCAACCATTGCACCATTAGCCCAGCTCAATAGCTATTCCATCCAGGGGAGGCTGGTGGAGGTAGAAATCGGAGGACGGGCTCATTGTCAGGTGTGGAACGGAATGAGAGAAAGTATCAAACACAGTCCTCATTCCATTCCATGTATTACGATGACGCTGTCCTCCGATTTCTACCTCCACCAGCCTCTACTGATTTCATCATATTAAAGCATAAATAAGCATATTCACCTAAGTATTAGTAGTTAGTTACACATTTTATTTTCAGTCTTCAAGCATATCATTGTATGTACCCCCATCCTCAGTTCCCTCTGCGGGCCCGTGGCGCCTAGCTCTGCGGAGGCCCTGGCCCAGCAGCTGGTGTGGAGGTTCAGAAAGCAGTGGTTCCCCTCACAGGAAGTGATACACCGCGGCCGCAAGAGTTTGAGGACGTCACTGCAGGAAGTGAGAATTACCGTGGTTACAAAATGTCCCCTCCTCGCACGCACGCACGCAAGCACGCACGCACACACACACACACACACACACACACACACACACACACATGAACATGCACGCACACACACAGCTGCAGGGCACTTGTTTATCGCTATCAGGCAGACTTCCTTCAAAACAGAACAGAACACGTAGCGATGTGGACAGGACATTTATGAAATATGTGTTTGTGCACTCAGTCTGTGAAAGAGTTGGTACTACTAGGATATAGTATGTGTGTGTGTGTGTGTGTGTGTGTGTCTGTGTGTGCGTGCATGTGTGTCTGTGTGTGCGCGGTGTATGTGTGCGTGCGTACGCGCCCGCGACCCGCGTGTGTGTGTGTTCATGACTTAAGTCCAACATGTAGACCTTTCTGTGTGTCATCCACTCACTGCGTATGTGTGTTGTGTCTGGTGTGTGTGTGTGTGTGTGTGTGTGTGTGTGTGCAAACGTGCGACTTCACTAAAATACACTTTTTATGACATAATGGAGGGCTTTCCTGTCTCTGTAGTGTTACCAATGGTTACTAACCTTGGTTTAGTAAAAAGTGTATCAGCAATCACGTATAATAATTTTATAATAATAATTTTGCCATTTAGCAGACGCTTTTATCCAAAGCGACTTACAATTACGACTTACAGGGACATTCCCCCTGGAGTAACTGAGGGCTAAGTGCCTTACCCAAGGGCACACTAGTAGTGGTGTGGCTTCAGGCGGGATTTGAACTCACAACCTTCCGATCACAAGTCCAACTCACTATCCACTAGACCACCACTACCCCCGTACGTATCAAACATGGTCACACTGCCACACATGAATGAACCTCCGCCCACTCATGTGACTCTAATTAGACGATGCCCTCTCCTGTCTCTCTGTCCAATCCCAGCTGCCTGGCCCGGTTGCCATGGTGAGTGTCTCCAGCAGCAGCCTGAGGGAGGAGATCCAGCTGAGGACGAGAATGAGAGGAAGGTTCACCTGGGCCCCGCCACGCCTCCACCTTATCTTCACCACACACCCCGCCCACAGGTCAGGAGGATGTCAGGGTGTGTGTGTGTAGGTGGGTAGTTGGATGGGTGTGTGTGTGTGTGTGTGTGTGTGTGTATGTTTGTGTGGGTGGGTAATTGGATGGGTGTGTGTGTTTGTGTGTGTGTGTGTGGGTTGGCAGTTGGATGGGTGGGTGTGTGTGTGTGTGTTTGTGTGGGTGGGTAGTTCGATGGGTGTGTGTGTGTGTGTGTGTATGTGTGTGTCTGTCTGTGTGTAATGAATATGTTGTCTCTCTCTCTCTCTCTAGACGAAGTGAGGTTGTTGCATCTCAACACTTCCTCTGTGCTGGCTGTGGGACCGAGATAGAACCCAGTAAGTTAACTGTCTGTCTGTCTCTCTCTCTGTCTGCCTGCCTGTCTGCCTGACTGTCTTTCTGTCTGCCTGTCTGTCTGTCTGTCTGTCTGTTTGTCTGACTGCCTGTTTGCCTGTGTCTGTCTGACTGTCTTTCTGTCTGTCTGTCTGTCTGTCTGTCTGTCTGTTTGCCTGTGCAGTTCTCAGAGGCATCTTTCCAGTGAGATGCTGTGTGAGAGAGTGTTGTGGTCTTTACAGGTTGTTGTGGAGGAATGTGTGTGTGTGTGTGTGTGTGTGTGTGTGTGTGTGTGTGTGTGTGTGTGTGTGTGTGTGTGTCTGTGTCTGCTTGGAGATAAGGTGTGAATGTTGTTGTTGTTATTGTTCGTAGTCCTGGTTTAGCTATTTGACTGCCTCTCTGCTCCCCATGAAACCCCTGTGGTGACCATACTATACAGAACATCTATAGTGCACTGCAGATTTCTAGGCCTTATAAAAGCCAAACTAAGAAATGCTAGCACTAACATGTTGTTTATTTCCTGATGGGCAGTAATCGAATTAAGTTCACATCAGTCCACCTTTATTGCATCATTGACCTTCATTTATTAAATAATTAATTATTTCATTCTAAGCTAATCAAGAGAAGGTTTCACAAAATACACTAAAGGCCTAGCAACCACAGAATTAGGTCATAGCTCCGTGCAATCAATGATATCATCAACCCCTCCAGCCTCCAACAGCTACTCTGTTCTCTTTACGTCTAGGCTACATCAGCTGCTATACTGCACTATGATGAGCCTGATGCTAATGGCTACACTGCTCTCTCAAGGCTATATCATCTGCTATACTGTACTATGATGATCCTTATGCTAACGGCCACACTGCTCTCTCTCTCTCAGGGTACATTAAGAAGCTGCGTTACTGTGACTACCTGGGCAGGTATTTCTGTGACTGCTGTCACGGAGGGGAGGAGTCAATTATCCCCGCTCGGGTTCTGACCCATTGGGACTTTGGCAGGTACTCCGTCAGCGACTTCTCTAAGCAGCTGCTGGACTCTGTCTGGCACCAGCCTCTGTTCAACCTCACCTGCGTGGGCAAGACCCTCTACGGCAAGGTGCGGGAGCTGGACAAGTTCAAGGTGTGTGTGGTTTATGTTTATGTTTATGTTCATGTTCATGTTCATGTGCATCGAATGAAAAGGAAGTTCTGAGTCACTATAACAGAATGTGGACGATGTGTCTGTGTCTTTGATTAATTCTCCTAATCTTCCATAGCAGGGAGCGCTGCAGAGCTCCAGACCTCTGACACACACACAAACACACACAAATACATACGTACACACACATACACACAGATACATATGTACACACACACACACACACAAATACATATGTACACACACACACACACACACAAATACATACGTACACACACACAAATACATACATGCATCAACAGTTTTATTTTCCCCTCCCTAGGATCTCCAGGAGCAACTGCTGAGCATTAAGAGGCTGCTCACAGCATGCAGATTATCTGACGGGTAAACACACACACACAGACACACACACACATAGACACACACACACACACACACACAAACACACGCACGCACTAATCTCTGCACTTTTACATTGATTCGGAATGGTAAAACTATGGTGCTGGGTAGCCAAAGATCTCACTGTCCCTCACTCCATGATGATGTCATCACGCGCAGGATCCTGAAGGAGTTTGAGCAACTTCCTGGTCACCTGATGCAGGAGCCACACCTCTTCTCCATGGAGGACCTCCTGAGGGTCAAGCGGGGTCAGCTGGTGCCCCTGGCCAGGACTGTATTCCGATTGGCCAGCGCCCATGTGGAAGGCTGCCAGGTCAGTCAGCCAACCACCGTCAGCCATGTTGTGATGATAATTGCTCCGCTGGGGACATCATTTCACAAGTGTGTACTACAATGAGCACGTCCTCTGATTTCTACCTCCACCAGCCTCCGCTGACCTACAGTAACATATAGATGTAAAAACATACAACATGTAAAAACATAATTAAAAAATACATCTTTTAATAATAATTCTTCTCCCCCCACGCCCCACCCCACCCCGCCCCCCATCTCCCCCCTGGACAGATCTGCCAGGCCAGAGGCTTCTTCTGTGAGTTCTGCAAGCAGAAGGAGGTGCTCTTCCCCTTCCAGAGCGACATGTGCTCACGCTGCCCAAGTGAGAACTCAACACACTACGGCTGGGTTGCACCAACATGGTTTAACTTTTGAACTGGATTAAATCAAGGTTTATCTACTAATCCTGTTGCACCAAACTTTAAACCTAGTTTAAACATAGATTTACTCAATCTGGATTAACCGTAAACCAGGATTAATTTAAACCATGTTGGTGCAACCCAGCCCAACTCTACTAGATGTCCACCAACTTTTTACAAATCAATGTTATGTTTGGCAAATGATGAGTAGAATTACAACAGAATACAACAGCAAGAATATAATAGAGTGCAATGCAATAAAATAGAACTTTAACTTTAGCATGAAATAGAATACAATGCAATACAATTGCGCTTCCTTATAGAACAGAATCAATTCCAGTACAGTACAATAGCATGTTATTTGTCATCGCTGTTACAATGAAAAATGTCTCCTCTGTTCTCAAGTGCCCCAGACAACAGACACTAACACTTATCACACCTGCACTTATCTCCTGTCAGAATGCAAGGCCTGCTTCCACAAAGCCTGTTTCACCGGTGGGGGGGCATGTCCTAAATGTGCACGGCTCCAAACACGCAAACACCTCTGGAAGCACCCTGACTGACTACAGCAGCATCTCGGAGCAGAGGTGTTACATCTTGACTGTCTTCTGCATTTTAACCACATGTATTTAGCTGATAAATTACTGTTTTGTACAATGTGATGGGTTGTTGCTCTTGTAACAAATATGTGTGTGATAAATAGACCTATCTGGTGGTGTGTTGGACTTGTTTTCACATTTTCTATGCAAAACAAAACATATTTATTTTCAAACAAAAATGTTATTATTGTTTGTCTCTTCTGATCTGAATACAGAGTATTCTAAACATTAAAATGCTGTGCACGTGCATTCATTGAAGTTACATTTTCTGAGCGCCTGAAACATACAGAACATGGCTCCCTCTGTTGGCCGTTTGAGTTAATGAATTTGATTCGTCTTATTCCACACAAACAACTATATTTGACTAAATATTTTCAATGGCAATAAAACTCGATGATTATTATGTTCAAATGATAAAGCTAGTTATCACTAATCATGTATTATAACCACAACTGATTGCAGTTAGGTTTGACACTTGCAGTTTCCTTGTTCTGTTATATAAGTGAATTTTGACTGTCGTGAATACTCTATTTCTTATCAATCCACCGTTGTACTTGCTTGAAAGATTACTACTCCACACATTGTTCACACAGCCAACATTTAGATTTAAGTTAAACGGTGTAAAAATATTGTCAGCAGTGGGGTTCGAACCCACGCCTCCATTCGGAGACCAGAATACTCCTTTATCAGGAAGGACTTTCACCTTGAGTCTGGCGCCTTAGACCGCTCGGCCATACTGACACCTGCGCACATTAAGCTATTATGTGTTTTTGATTATTCAGCAACTTATTATAGATTTAACAGTGTTTTTTGTTGTTGTGATTCATCAAATCAATGAATATGTTACTACCAGTCCCCTTTTTCTCAGCAACTATATATGTAGTTGGAGAGCTAGGGTAGCTAACGAACTAGAAACTAACATTTACGACGGAAACGGAGCTTTCCTTTTTACATGACATTCCATATCGTCATTGCGCAGAGCATTACGGATTGTATTTTCATAATTCCATTCAACATCGAAAAAAAAAAAAAAATCACTGTCAGAAGTGGGATTTGAACCCACGCCTCCATTCGGAGACCAGAAATCCCATTGTAAGGAAGGTGCTACCTTGAGTCTGGCGCCTTAGACCACTCGGCCATCCTGACATGTAACTCCTACGGCGAGTAAAACGATGTATAAAGTCTATACAGTTCAGTCTGCTTCAGTGTTGTATTTCCCTGTCATTGATATGCTATCCTAACGCCATATCACCATATCATTCACTGAATTCCTTTGGGAGTGATACTGTAAAAAGACATGTTTAATGCTGCCGACAGTTGCAAGCAGCTTCCCCCAGTTATTGTTCCCCCCGCCCATTGAACAGGGTTGCCAGATGGGGCGGGTTACCGCCGAATAATAATAATAATAATAATAATAATAATAATCATAATAACCTTTATTTGTATAGCACTTTTCCTGCAAACGTTGCAGCTCAAAGGGCTTTAACAAAATAACAAAATAATATAAGAATTACTATAAGATTTAAACAAGTAACTATATATACAAATAGGCCTATATACAATATATACAAATATATAGATTAATCAACTAACATAAACAAAAGATACATTTAGAAAATAATAGTCATTTAAAGGCAATATTAAAATGGGGCGGGTTACCGCCAAATGGGCTACTTTTGATCACAGTGGGCCGGGAAAAAAGCATTTGGGCGGTTGGGCTGGATAATAGTTTTTTTATTTTTTTATTATTATTAAAAAAAAATATTTTACAAATGTCATTGGCAACAGACATACAATTTAGGGGCAGGTGATGATGGGCGGTGGATGGGTGGATTTGGCGGTTTTTAGACTGTGGTTAGGCTGGAAAATGACAATCCCATCTGGCAACCCTGGTAACGAGCCGTATTATGAAACGGACTGAGTTTGTTCTTATGAAAGCAGTACATGCCGCTGCTCAGAGTCACTCACTGGTCTGCACTTACACTGTCTGATCATGTCGTTTTATAGGAATGCCGTTTGGTTGGTTAAAGGACTTCAAGAATACACAAAGTGAGTAGGATCTGTACATTTGTAACTCAAATGATTATCTAGGAACATCTAGGGATGTGAGTGGGATTCTACATCCCATTGCATTGGGAGCGCATACATTCATACATTCAGAGTTGACAGATGCGATACTGTGGTGGATACTATTGGTGAACGGTGACATGTACTGGTTCATTACATTAATGCAATGTGAGTGAAAACCTGCAACAATAATCTGTCCATGCCTTATGTCATGTTCACGTCATCAGTGGGTTTTGCCTAATCAAATAAGCCAGTTACCGCCGTTCCATAACCAGCCCGCAACCTGGCCCTGTTTACACCCTGACATAAGGTTCTGTTATGTTACCAATTTGGATAATCCAAGATCATTGAATGTTGAAAGCTGTCAACCTCCGTCTGTTTAGTTGCCATGGCCCCGGGCTCCCGTGCCTTCACTCATGTGGTCTTGTTGTGGTTCACTCATGTGGTCTTGTTGTGGTCACTCATGTGGTCTTGTTGTGGTTCACTCATGTGGTCGTGTTGTGGTCACTCATGTGGTCTTGTTGTGGTCACTCATGTGGTCGTGTTGTGGTTCACTCATGTGGTCTTGTTGTGGTCACTCATGTGGTCTTGTTGTGGTCACTCATGTGGTCTTGTTGTGGTTCACTCATGTGGTCGTGTTGTGGTCACTCATGTGGTCTTGTTGTGGTCACTCATGTGGTCTTGTTGTGGTCATGTGGTCTTGTTGTGGTTACTCATGTGGTCTTGTTGTGGTTCACTCATGTGGTCTTGTTGTGGTTCACTCATGTGGTCTTGTTGTGGTTACTCATGTGGTCTTGTTGTGGTTCACTCATGTGGTCTTGTTGTGGTTCACTCATGTGGTCTTGTTGTGGTCACTCATGTGGTCGTGTTGTGGTTCACTCATGTGGTCGTGTTGTGGTTGTCATGTGGTCTTGTTGTGGTCACTCATGTGGTCTTGTTGTGGTCACTCATGTGGTCGTGTTGTGGTTCACTCATGTGGTCTTGTTGTGGTTCACTCATGTGGTCTTGTTGTGGTCACTTATGTGGTCTAGTTGTGGTTACTCATGTGGTCGTGTTGTGGTCACTCATGTGGTCTTGTTGTGGTCACTCATGTGGTCTTGTTGTGGTTCACTCATGTGGTCGTGTTGTGGTTCACTCATGTGGTCGTGTTGTGGTTCACTCATGTGGTCTTGTTGTGGTTCACTCATGTGGTCGTGTTGTGGTTCACTCATGTGGTCTTGTTGTGGTTACTCATGTGGTCTTGTTGTGGTTCACTCATGTGGTCTTGTTGTGGTTACTCATGTGGTCTTGTTGTGGTTCACTCATGTGGTCTTGTTGTGGTTCACTCATGTGGTCTTGTTGTGGTCACTCATGTGGTCTTGTTGTGGTCACTCATGTGGTCTTGTTGTGGTCACTCATGTGGTCTTGTTGTGGTCACTCATGTGGTCGTGTTGTGGTTCACTCATGTGGTCTTGTTGTGGTTCACTCATGTGGTCTTGTTGTGGTTCACTCATGTGGTCGTGTTGTGGTTCACTCATGTGGTCTTGTTGTGGTTCACTCATGTGGTCTTGTTGTGGTTCACTCATGTGGTCTTGTTGTGGTTCACTCATGTGGTCTTGTTGTGGTCACTCATGTGGTCATGTTGTGGTTCACTCATGTGGTCGTGTTGTGGTTACTCATGTGGTCTTGTTGTGGTTGTCATCTGGTCTTGTTGTGGTTGTCATGTGGTCTTGTTGTGGTTCACTCATGTGGTCGTGTTGTGGTTGTCATGTGGTCTTGTTGTGGTTGTCATGTGGTCTTGTTGTGGTCACTCATGTGGTCTTGTTGTGGTTACTCATGTGGTCTTGTTGTGGTTACTCATGTGGTCTTGTTGTGGTTCACTCATGTGGTCTTGTTGTGGTTCACTCATGTGGTCTTGTTGTGGTCACTCATGTGGTCGTGTTGTGGTTCACTCATGTGGTCTTGTTGTGGTTACTCATGTGGTCTTGTTGTGGTTACTCATGTGGTCATGTTGTGGTTGCTCTTGTCTTTCACAGAAGCGGGTATGAAGCTGCAGCTAAGCATTTCAATCCGGGTGATCTGGACGTCAACCTGAGTGGAAGATCGTTCGTGATCACCGGAGCAAACAGTGGGATTGGAAAAAGTACTGCTCAAGAAATAGCAAAAAGAGGTATCATGCCATTAACGAATTTTACAGTTTGCACGCTTACACACTATTAGAATTTATAGAACAATAGAAACAAATTGAAACACACACACACACACACACACACACACACACACACACACACACATCAATCTGCGATGTAAGTGGTGTTACATACTAAGCCTGAGAGTGTCATGCAGCGTGAGCCGTGAGGTGTGGTTAATGATTGCCTGCAGGGTTATAAGAGTGTGTTCAAAAGTGGGTTGAATGAACTTAAAGGTCTCTTAAAGGTTTATAACCTCACACCACTCTGAGTCCCCCTGCCTCTCTCCCTCCCTCCCTCAACCCCCCCCCCCCCCCCCCCCCCCTTCCCCCGGTGACCGGTTGGTGGTGTGCAGTGCTTTTTACATTCACTACCACAGTGTAAACACTTGTTTGTAAAAGTGTGTAGCTGGTCCGCCCTCCAAAATGTGATTTGAAGGTTTCTTTTAGTATTGTTTAGTGTTGCATTTTCATTCAGGGATCGAGGAAAGACTGTCTCACTTAACAAATAAAATGTGATAGTGTCTGGTTACATGGTGTCAGGCAGAAGTATTGTTAGGATCTTGAAACATTGGTTGTTCCATCTCCCCCTTCAGGAGGTACGGTTCATCTAGTGTGCAGAAACAAGGAGCGGGCAGAGGCAGCGAAGGATGACATCGTGGAGCAGAGTAACAACCAGGTGAAGAGTGTTTGGTCACAGCAGCTGTCAGCCAGCTATATGGTCTAACACACACCTGTTCAGGATGCTCACCTGAGCCAGGTGCTGCAAACAGTCACTCCTCATCAGAAGGTTTTCTTCCCAGCGGCTAGTTTGGGCCACAGTTTGAGGAGGAATTGTTCAAATTGGTCGGCCATTTTTACTGTAATATTTGTAATAGACGCAATGACAAATAATCCAGTTGGAGTTTTGAATACTGCCTTTAGCATTTACATATGCAATGCATATTCAATTTAATACTTTTTAATAATGTGTTTCTCAAAAACATTGTTAAAATGAAGCAACAGTAACATCATGCTGTCGAGTATTATCAATTGTAAGGTATTTTTTGCTCAGTATTTGCTAAATCAAATTGGGGCCCTTAATCTCGATAAAACATGTTACACATTTTTCCAACCGTCAAGTATAATGGTGAAATGTCTTTCCCTGAATTTGTACATTGGTCATCCTCACCTCTCTCTCTCTCTCTCTCTCTCTCTCTCTCTCTCTCTCTCTCTCTCTCTCTCTCTCTCTCTTCCTCTTCATCTCTCTCTCTTTCTCTCTCTTCCTCTCTCTTCTTTCTCTCACTCTCTCTCTCTCTCTCTCTCTCTCTTCCTCTCTCTTCCTCTTCCTCTCTCTCTCTTTCTCTCTTCCTCTCTCTCTCCAGAATGTGTTTGTTCACATAGTGGACATGTCCTGTGCCAGGCAGGTGTGGGAGTTTGCAGAGAGCTTCACAAAGAGCCACAGTGTCCATGTTCTGGTAGGCATCTACTGGGCCTCAGCCCTCTTCCCTACAAGCTGGTCAGCCACACCGCACCCACACAGTATATTAAACCATATAAACACATACACATAAACACCTTCTTAAAATAATGGCTTATGTTAGACATTGAAAATTATGTTTTTACCTAAATATCATATATTCTAGATTTGGTTCAGTTTATCGCAAAACATGAAAATATGACTTAAGCCATTATTTTAAGAAGGTGACGATATTAAACCATGTCCAATTCTCGACCATCTCTATTAGTGGGTCAGGGGTCAGGGGTCGATTAAGGATTGGGGGTTAATGTGATTTAGTGTCTCTCCCCACAGATCAACAACGCAGGCTGCATGGTGAACCAGCGAGAGCTCACAGAGGAGGGCATAGAGAAGAACTTTGCTACCAACACTCTGGGTAAGGGTCCACAGACACAGGAGTCTCCACAGGAGAGAAACGCCACAACACCCACTGAGGAAATGGTTATCACATTGATCATTCTGACTCCTATTGTATTACAATCCAGCTGTATTATATTAAATGATATTAGATTAGATGTAACTTTATTGTCATTGCAGAGTACAAGTACCAGACAACGAAATGCAGTTCAGCATCTAACCAGAAGTGCAAATAGTGATATAAAACATCACAATGATAGAGATAGGTACAGTAGGCAAGTACGGTAGTTTAGAGGTCAATACAGTTATGAGCTATGTATATTTAAGGTAGCTATGTACAGTATGGTGTGTACAGATGTATAAATAGAGGCTATATAAAAAAGAGGTATGTGCAATGTGCAAAAATATGGTATGGGCAGAGGTAGTGTTTGTAAACAGCAGTAGTGCAAAGGGTAAATGAGTGTTCACATTGACCAGGGGTGTGTGCAACTAGCAGTAGTGCAAAGGCTAAATTGGATTGTCCCATGCGGTGGGGGGGGAGGGGGGTTCAACATAGTGTGTTTGGGGGGGATTGTTCAGCAGAGTGACAGCTCTGTGAAAGAAGCTGTTCTGGAGCCTGCTGGTACGGGACCTGAGGATCCTGTACTCCCTGAGTCTCTTTAGATGGTAGGGGGTCAAACAGACTGTGGCAGGCAAGCGATATATAACCTGAAAACTGAATTCCCATAATTCCCATCATTTTACCCTGGAGGTGTTTGTTCTGTTTTCCGGGGGGACCTCTGTGACCGGCGTGCCCAGCCAGAAAGCTGTTTACGTCCCTGACTTCGCCTCTACTTGTGTCCCCACAGGCACCTACATCCTAACCACAGCGTTGATCCCTGCCTTGAAGACGTCCCAGGACCCTCGGGTGGTGAGTTAGACCGACCGCGTGTCTCCCTGGCTGGGGTTCACCACGACACAACACGACCATGTGATCCATTCAGAGATGAGACCTGTCTGTCACCATCACTTCCCTGTTTAGGGTCCTGGCTTCCCTACCTGTAAACATTGTAGACATTAACCAAACACACACACACACACACACACACACACACACACAGCCTTTCAACGCCTTTCATTTAACAAGCTGTTTTGTATTGAAGCCTTGAAGCCAATATACATATTTTCTCTCTCTTTCTCTCCCTCTCCCTCCTCCCCTCCCTCCTCCTCTCCCAGGTGACGGTGTCGTCAGGGGGCATGCTGGTACAGAAGCTGAACGTAGACGACCTGCAGTGTGAGAAGGGGACGTTCGACGGCACCATGGCCTACGCTCAGAACAAGGTAAAGACACGACGGTGTCTGCAACCCTGGCCCTGGCCCTTACACCCCTTTGTTGTACATCTACAACAACGAGTGTGTGTGTGTGCGTGTGTGTGTGTGTGTGTGTGTGACAGAGACAGCAGGTGATCCTGACAGAGAGATGGGCGTCGCAGCATAAAGAGATCCACTTCTCCTCCATGCACCCTGGCTGGGCCGACACCCCAGGTACCTGTCTGTCTGTCTACTTGTCTGTCTGTCTATTTGTCTGTCTGTCTGCCTGTCTGCCTGCCTGCCTGCTTGCCTGTCTGTTTGTCTGTATGTCTGTCTGTCTGTTTGTCTGTCTGTCTGTCTGTCTGTAGCGGTCCAGTTGTCCATGCCTGACCCTGGTGTCTGTCTGTCTGTCTGTCTGTCTGTAGCGGTCCAGTTGTCCTTGCCTGACCCTGGTGTCTGTCTGTCTGTCTGTCTGTAGCGGTCCAGTTGTCTATGCCTGACTTCCATGCTAAGATGCAGAACAAGTTGAGGACGGAGGCCATGGGTGCGGACACCGTGGTGTGGCTAGCTGTGTCAGCAGGGGCCGCCCAGCAGCCCAGCGGCCTCTTCTTCCAGGGTAGGACACACTGGGGGGGGGGGGGGTGGAGGGATGGAGGGATGGGGAGAGAGAGAATGAATGAATGAATGAATGAATGGACTTTATTGTCATTGCTACAGTTCAGGTACCAAACAACGAAATTTAGGAGGGGTGGCTCCCCTGGTGTTAGGAAAGGGGAAAAAAAAAAACGTAAAAAAAAAAATCACAAGAAGGGAAGGAGCTGGTTTACATAAATAAAGGCTATGTACACTATACACTGTACTATACTGTACAGATAGACGACTAGGGTTGTCATATTGCACAACAAGACCTGGAGAGAGGGAGAGAGGGAAAGATGGTGGGGTTTGAGTGGCTCATTCACCACCTTGTTTTGAGCACGTATGGAATCCTTCCTTGAAGTCATCTCACTTTTAAAAAAATGCCGGTCGAGAGGGGACGCTGGCGGTGCTTGTTCGCCGCTTCTCCGCCCGAAATCTAGATATACTTGCAGTATACAGAGTAGATTGTCTTACAAAGAAACTTAAATTTAGATTTAGTAATCTAAAAATGTATTAGACCCCTATACTTTATTTTATTTATTTTTTTGTTTCTTTTTATTTTACTACTCGATCTTTTCAGTTTGTAAAGCGTCTTTGAGTGTCTAGAAAAGTCTATATAAGTCTAATGTATTATTATTATTATTATTATTATTATTATTATTATTATTATTATTATCATCTCTGTGTTAGACATGAGAAGTTTGGCCAACTTTGTTATTTGTCTCTCATCCACCATGTTGGTTTTGTGTGTTTCTTTTGTGTGTTTTTTTTGTTCCCACAATGCCTCAGACCGTAAGGCGGTGCCCACCCACCTGCCTCTGGCGTTCTCCAGGTCCTCTCCTGCCGACCTGGAGAAACTACAGAACGCGCTGGAACAGCTCGCAAGCAAGCTCACACTCTGACCAGCACAGCCCCTGAAGGTCATGACGGGGTCGGAGGCGGGGTCGGAGAGGTTGTGAAGAGACTCCTGGTCCTGTGTGGTGCGGTTGTCAGAACCAACACTCCTCCACGCTACAAACTGTTTAGTATTGAAGATGCGTATCGAAGATGTGAAAATATATATGTTAATTGTGTGGTTTTGATGTGATTGCTAAGATCAGAGTACGCTCTGCTAACAGTCATGTGACCAAACGTGTGCCAGGTATGTTTGTCCTTTAAAAGTTTGGCAGAAATGTGCCAGACAGAGCTAATGAAGGTGTCTCTTATGTGCTACAGGATGTCCATGTGGTTGCATGTCTGTGAGGGTGTGTGTCTCTAAGGGTGTGTGTGTGTGTGTGTGTGTGAGGGTGTGTGTCTGTGCGGGTGTGTGTCTGTGAGGGTGTGTGTGTGTGTGTGTGAGGGTGTGTGTCTGTAAGGGTGTGTGTCTGTGCGAGTGTGTGTGTGTGTGCGGGTGTGTGTCTGTAAGGGTGTGTGTCTTTAAGGGTGTGTGTGTGTGTGTGGGGGGTGTGTCTGTAAGGATGTGTGTCTCAGGGTGTGTGTGTGTGTGTGTGTGTGTGTGTGTGTGTGTGTCTGTAAGGGTGTGTGTGTGTGTGTGTGAGGGTGTGTGTCTGTAAGGGTGTGTGTCTGTAAGAGTGTGTGTGTGTGTGTGTGTGTGTGTGTGTGAGGTTGTGTGTCTGTGAGGGTGTGTGTGTATCTGTGAGGGTGATTACATTTTTTTTTCCCACTTTTCCCCTGAATAAAGAAAAAATGGTTTTAATACTCACTCCGCTCTAACAAACACTGGAGCCTGTCTCTCTCCCTCACCAGCTGATCTCTCTCCTCAGTCAGGTTGGCTTCAGTCATGTGATCTGTAATGTAAAAAGCAAACTACTGCTAAAACAACTACTGCTAAAACAATCTTATGCAGAACTAAAGTACTACATCTTTCTCACCAACAACTTCCTCACCAACTGCTCACCATTACAGGTGCTGTGTGTAATAACTATGAGTGTCTGAAGGTACCAAACTCACGGTGGAGGTGGAGGCCTATGAGTGCAGCCAGTAGGAGTACACACAGCAGCCCCAGACACACTGTAGTAGCTCTGGGTCTCCTCTCTGAGTCCAAAGGACAATCTGAACACAAGAGAGAGGAGAGGAGAGGAGAAGAAAAGCTACTACACATCACTGAACAAACACTCTCTCTCTCTCTCTCTCTCTCTCTCTCTCTCTCTCTCTCTCTCTCTCTCTCTCTCTCTCTCTCTCTCTCTCTCTCTCTCTCTCTCTCTCTCTCTCTCTCTCTCTCTCTCTCTCTCTCTCTCTCTCTCTCTCTCTCTCTCTCTCTCTCTCTCTCTCTCTCTCTCTCTCTCTCTCTCTCTCTCACCTGAGGGTTCAGTCCCAGTCTCTATTGTGGGGTCCAGACTAGAGTTGGCATACTCATAGGTCTCTTCCTCAGACATCTCCATTGTCCACCACTGTCTTAATGATCGTATGATTCAACCAGGCAACTTCACATGGAAATAAATACCAATCAACAGGAAACTGTCAAAACACAAAACAACTAAATGGGATTGGCCGTTGAGATGATTGCATTAGGTCAGATATTATCGCTTCACTAATATCCTACCTATTTCTTAATACCTTCTCTCTCTCTGTGATTCCCCCACCCACCCACTCTCACTCACTCACTCTCACTCTCTCTCTCTCCCCCTCTCTCTCTCTCCCCGAGCTTAATAATGTTGCATTGCGTCAGGAGAGGATAGCAATCTTTTTAAAGCAGAAAACACAAGATGGAGGCTGGTCAGGGCCAGGATGTGAGCAATGTGTTTACAGAGTTGGTGAGAGAAATTATTAGACGGGACTTCTTTTTTTGGTATATGAAAATACATACGGTACATGGCATTTGTGTTTAAGGGGGAATGTCTTGGTGCTGAGTCTGTCTGTTGGCTAGGAGACCAAGCTTTGTTTGTCATGCTGATTACCGTAGATGGTGACACCATATCTGGCATAATACCTACAGGTAAACTAACACAGCAAAATAACTCACATTACTAGAGCATGTTTTTATTATATTTTACATTGTCATTAAGTAAAATCGCATCACTCACCGATCCTGCAGCCCACAGATCTACCAGCCCATACACCAGCCCCACAGCCCACAGATCTACCAGCCCATACACCAGCCCCACAGCCCACAGATCTACCAGCCCATACACCAGCCCCACAGCCCACAGATCTACCAGCCCATACACCAGCCCCACAGCCCACAGATCTACCAGCCCATACACCAGCCCCACAGCCCACAGATCTACCAGCCCATACACCAGCCCCACAGCCCACAGATCTACCAGCCCATACACCAGCCCCACAGCCCACAGATCTACCAGCCCATACACCAGCCCCACAGCCCACAGATCTACCAGCCCATACACCAGCCCCACAGCCCACAGATCTACCAGCCCATACACCAGCCCCACAGCCCACAGATCTACCAGCCCATACACCAGCCCCACAGCCCACAGATCTACCAGCCCATACACCAGCCCCACAGCCCACAATATGTCAATATGTTTCATGCAGACAAGTAGGAAAATGATATTCTACTGATGACTTTGCAATTTTCAAGCTGATTATTAAATTGTTTCTCACAGTACAGGTGTTAGTGGCACCCTGAACTGGTCCCTGGACCATTGTTGGTCCCTTCTGAATCCCTACTGATTAAAACGTAGACATACATTTAAAACATACATAACAACAAATGACAAAAAAAATAAGTCAGCAATGCTCACAGCCTTAGTTTTTACAGAGCATCATAAAAACACATAACAAAAAACACACCATCCACACACAAAACAATAAATAACAGAAATATAATTCCAATTAAAATACTGGATAAAGAGTCATCTCAGATTTTGTCCACAGCTTCCCCTATGGTTGTCTTTTTCAAAATGGCCACCAAGCATCACATAGGGTCGGCCACTCCCATTTTGAATGGCCATAACTGAATGAAATATTGGTGCAGTAAGCCCAATGTTAGTTAATAATGTTTGTAGGGGGTAGCGAACATAAACAAGACAATATATGTTGGCTTGTGATATGGCTTGCATCAGTAAGTTCAACTATAGTAATCCGTATTACTTGTTATTATTATTTGCCTTTTTCTGCTGCCTCTACAGCTTAAACCACTTAAGTTAGAAACTTCAAAACAACTTTATACTATGCAGACTTCCCCTATTCAGGTTGCTTTAAAAACACCTTCTGATACCATCCATACAGTTTGAGCTATACTCAAGTGCATGGAATTCTTATGGCCATTCGCTCAGTTAACAAAATTACATTATATATATGGCAAGGCAAGTTTATTAGTACAGCACATTTCATACAACAGGGGCAATTCAATGTGCTTTACATACGTTATTTAAAAATACAGCAAGAGCAGCATAGTAAGAAAATGAAAATTACAATGAATAAAAGCAAATATAAGAAGTAAATAGATAAAACATTTAATAAGAATGGAAAAAAGACATTGATAGAAGTGTTTGTGTTTAATCATAACTGGTGCAAAACATTAAGGTTTTTAGCATAGATTTAAATATTTTAAGGGTTTGGGGCCTGTTTGATTTCTTCAGTGAGTTTGTTCCAGGAGCAGGCAGCAGCGTGACTGAAAGCTGCTGCACCGTGTTTTGTTTTTACTCTTGGAACGATTAGCTGATTAGCCTCAGCTGACCTTAGGGACGAACACTCCCATGATCCCATCTCTTTCCTTTACCTTCTTTGGTGCGTCTTTGTTTGTCACTCATTGTATTTCTTATTTCACAACTTCTTCGGAAAAACTCTTGGTTGGATGTAACTCGGACGGTCTCATCTCTGGTCTCAGTGGTTTTTTAAGTCTTTGTCTGTTTCACCTTCACCCTTCACCTCAGTTCTACTGCTGTGTGCCTATGTCTCCTCCCTGACCTTTCTGTGACCTTTAACCTTCGACCTCTCACTGCTCTTCCTCCCCCTCAGGGTCAGTATTGACCCGTCCAAACGGCAGACAGCCAAACCTTCCACCCCTCCTGCACAGGGAGACAAGACTCTTAGTAAGTCTTCTGTCCAACCGACCTCTCCTCTCCTCCTCCCACTCCCTCCCTCCCTCCCTCCTTCTCTCCCTCCTTCCCTCCTTCTCTCCCTCCTTTTATCACCCCTGCGTTTGCGGCCTGTGATCCATGTCTTACATTCTTTCTTTCTTTCTTTCTTTTCATGTATCCGTAAACAAAAACAAAAGAAAATATATACACTACTTTTTTTCAGAATCCATCTTTTCTTCCAGATTCAGGAGCGGAAGATATAGAGAGTTGTAGGAAGTCTCAGATGGAGATATAGCGACAGCGTAAGTAAGGGATCATTAAAACCCCCTACCCCCCCCCCCCCCCCCCCCCCCCAAAGAGAGCTCTCACCCTGTCTGTGTTTCAAGTCTATGTGAGAGAACAAACTCTGATGATGCACACCCCAGTCCTGTCCTGTCCCGTCCCCCCCTCTCCCATATGTGTATGTAAAACCCTCACAGCCCCCCCCCCCCCCGTCCCACATAACAGCCTCAGAGCCTTTTTTTCGGCCTTTCTATTCTTGCCCCCTATCCCCCTGGGCCGTCAGCAATGCTGCAGGAACACCAGCCAGCCAAGAGACCCTCAGGAGCAGCTTCTCCTCCGCCTGTCCTGCCCTGTCCTGTCCTGTCCTCTGTCCTGTCCTGTCCTGTCCCCTGTCCTGTCTTATCCCCTGTCCTGTCCCCAGCCAGCCCAGAGACCCTCAGGAGCAGCTTCTCTCTGCCTCCCTGCTGGCTGACGTCCAGGCTGGTCTGCATGTCCTGATGTCCTGATGTCCTGATGTCCTGATGTCCCCAGCAGGGGAGCTTGAGAGAACCGGGAGATTTGAGGGCTCAATGTGAGGTATCTGCGCTGGTCCTGACCCCCACAGGCTTCAAGCCTCCTCCTCCCGCCACCATGCTATGAACCCCCCCCCCCCCATCCCTCCATCCAGTCAGTCAGTCAGTCCCTAGCCCCCCCGGTCCATCCAGGATGTCTCCCCGCTCCTCCCATTAGAAGCTTATGAGGGGATCTGAATGGGGTGTGTTGGTGTTGTTGGTGCTTTAAGTGCGTGTTGTGATTGTGCCCCCCCCCCCCCCCCCTCCCCCGGTCTGCATGACACCGCTCTGCTTGTGTGCTGCATAACCGCCAGTCAGTCGCATGCTCACGACCCCGCAATCAACACCCTGCATGGTCGTGTTGTCGGTTTATTGAGACCTCTGTGTGTCTGTACAGGTTTGATGGATACATTTTGTCCATTTCCTGTCTCCTGTGTGTCATTTCCTGTCTTCCTGTCTCCCACCCTGCAGTCGCCATGTACCTGGGGATCAGAAAGGGGAAAGGGCGGGCGGTAAACCCCGCTCCCTCAGGTTCACTTGGAGTATGCGGACCACCAGCTCACTGGAGCCCAGCCACATAGGGGGAGATCCGCAAGGTGCTCGACGCCAACAACTGCGACTACGAACAGCAGGAAACTCTCCTGCTGTGTGTCCACGGAGACGGACACGCTGAGAACCTTGTCCAGTGGGAGATGGAGGTGTGTAAGCTGCCCCGCCTCTCCCTCAACGGCGTGAGGTTCAAGAGGATATCCGGCTCATCCATCGCTTTTAAAAATATTGCTTCCAAAGTCTCCAACGAGTTAAAGCTCTGAACACAAGGGCCGAATATTATCTAGAACGTATTTAAGCTGTACAATCATTAAAGTAGCAGTTTCCAAATGTTTTTTAACAAGAATACACAGAGTATGTATTGAATATTATAATGTATAGAGTAATGCTTTGGCAATAATCACTGAATAACTTACTAATAACTACAGTATAATCTGGCCATATTTGGCCAACATAACGAGTTGAATATGATTTGTCATGCTGTGAACGTGGACAAAGAGCATTTCTAGTCTTTGGTATTATTTATTTCATCTTTTCTCTCCTCATGAAACCTTAGCATTGTTTTCAGTGTACATAATGTATCTTACTTCCAGACAGCCACACATTGTTATACTCCATTTTTAAAAAATATTGTTTAAAAGTAGAGCTCATGGAATTCATGTAAAATGTATGCTCACAAGGTCAGAGTCACCCGTGTCTCAATTAAAATGTCTGTAAACATGGTTCACAGTCTTGACTTCTCATGCTAAGGGTCGATCGTGTGGCTTATTTAAATACCAAGAAGGATCATGGGTAACTTCAGCACGCATGCAGTGACAAAGAACAAACGCAGTCAACCACAGATCGAAACATTTTATTGTCGTGTTTTCAGATCCACTCTCACGTTGAAAGAAGACCTTGCGTGAGAGAGTAAGTGCTCTTTAATACAGAGTGCATTCCAGGATAGTGTCACACATTCATTCAGACATGGGGAGGGGGAGGGAGGGAGGGAGGGGGGGAGGGGTGTCCAACCAGGGGAGAGTTTACTTCTGGGCGGGCATCAGGTCATCGATTGACCCGCCCTTCTCCAGCTTCTTCTCCATCTCCACCAGCAGCTTCACGCCGTCCACCACCATCTGCATCAGCGCCACCTCAGAGAAGCCCAGCCGGTCGGCGTTGGAGATGTCGAAGGTTCCTCCCACAGCCGCGGTGTCCACGCCACCTGAGGAGAGGCCAGACCGTTAGTCACCAGCCATCAACACAGGGGTTTCAGAACCGATACAGTATTCCTTCTGGCAAACGTATTGTCAGTATTACATGACGACATCATCATCATCATCTCCTTTACCTGTTCCGCGTTTCTGAAGCCTCAGCTTCTTGAGGATCTCCTCAAACTTGGTGTGCTTGCTGACGTTGGGGATCTTGACGTGGACGCCGGCGCGCAGCCCCGTGCCGAGGTTAGAGGGGCAGGTCAGCACGTAGCCCAGGTGCTCGTTCCACATGAAGGCGTGGCCGTTGTCTTTGAACAGAGACTCGATCTGCGGAGAAGGAGATTCGGGGGGTAGGGGCAGAATTTAGTTAAGAAGGTCGACATCGACGTTACCACAGAGTCGATAACTAGCAACATTTTTATAAAAACACCACGTTCTGAACGTGTGACGATGGTAAGTTACGGTGGAGATGATTGGCAGGTCTAGCTCGCCCAACCAGACGCCCCCTGGGTCTCACCTTGGTGAGGCCGGTGCAGAAGCGTGTGAACACCTCCCTCATGTTGCCTCCCTTCTGCATGGAGATGACCCTCAGGTGGTCCTCCTCGTTCACCCACACCAGGAACGTCTTGTTCTCGTTGTGCCTGAGACAGAGGAGAGCCTTAAACAACCTTCCTCTGAGCTCAGGAAGTAAGGCTTCTGAAGCACCAAATGTAATGTATGTATAAATAAGCCTTATTAACACCAGAACAGCCGTGGGTGGGGTCTTTTGACCGTGAGAGTAAAATTATTGTTATATCTTTGCACTTGATCAAATTCCAGGACCACTAGTGGTCGTTGTGTGTAAGTAGCCGCTTCCCATTGTAAAGACTATGGTCGTTTGACCCCCCGAGGCGCCTCACCAGATGCCCCGGCCGTCGGGCCAGTCCCGGCCCATCCCGGCGGACAGCAGCAGAGGAGACACGGGCTTGTCGAACAGGAAGTGGTCGTCGATCAGCAGCTGCTGCTCCTCGTCCGTCATGTTCTTCAGGGCGTAGTACTTCCCCTTCAGGTCACCTGACAGGGCGGCCAGGGCTGGAGAGGAACGGACATGTTAGCTCCTCTGGGGCTCGGGCGGTAGAGCATGGCGCTAACAGCGCTTAGGTTGTGGGTTCGATTCCCGCTGGGACCGTATATACTAAAATGTAATGAGTGACTTACATTACTCACTGCAATGTAAGTGTCTTTGGATAAACGTGTCAGCTGAATGGTGTATGTTATTATATTATTATATCAGCTCCGTTTGAGTCTCCGTTCATCTGGAGGATTAAATGTGTGGTGTCCCTCTTCTTACCTTCACTAATCCTGCCATGTAACACCAGTATTATTAACACCAGTATTTACATTACAAGCCACAAATGACCTGTTCAAAACAGCCAAACAAAGCCAGTGACCTAAAACTGTTTAACAAAGACATCCCCATACGACTCGCCAACTCTCCTGTCAATAACTTGCATTAATTCGGCTTGCCACCAGAGGGGGCCCTCTACACAGTAATGTGGAAATGCATCATGACAGGGTGGCGTGCAGAGCTCCTGACCCGTTGCTGTGCAGAATGCTGTCTGTCCTCTGCTCCGTTATAGGTCATGGCTGGACAGAAACATCCACCTTTATCCTAAGCCTGCTTAGTGGTGCGTCAGCTTCTGTCCACCGCAACCCCCTCCCCTGTCATCCTCATCTAACCCCGCCCCTGTCACCCTCATCTAAACATCTGTGCTCAACTCTACGTACCACCCTACCCCTCTATGTACCACCCTACCCCTCTATACCGCCCTACATACCACCCTATCCCTCTATGTACCACCCTACCACTCCATGTACCACCTTATCACTCCACTATGTACTACCCTACCCCTCGACGTACCACCCTACCCTACCCTACCCCTCTACGTACCACCCTACCCCTCCATGTACCACCCTATCCTACCCCTCCATGTATCACCCTATCCTACCACTCCACGTACCACCCTACCCCCATCACTCCAAGTAACATCCAAGTAAACCCTCGCCACACGGCCCCTCTCCTCCGTACCCTCTATGGAGAGCTTCTCGATGCCCCTCCTCTCCCCGCGGCTGCAGTGGGGGGGCAGGCAGAACCCGCGGACGCTCCGGCCTGTCCGGACGCGGGAGCTCAGGACGTAGTTGGGGTCCAGGTCATCTCCGCCCTGCAACAACACACAGCGGTTAGCCTCTCTGCAGGAGGGTAGAGGGCTTCAATAAACCATGGGTCTCCCATCTCCAGAGAGACAGACTGACAGCCGTGTGTCAGGGAACAGAACAGCACCGGACCTTCAGGTTCTCTGGGTTCAGGTCGGTCTTGTGCTTGTCGGAGGGTTTGTAGCCTCGGTGTCTCTCCTCGATGACGGGGTCCAGCAGCTCCTTGAACACCTCGTAGGTCTCCTCGTCTCCCGCCACGCACCCCACCGTCATGATGAAGGGATGGCCTGGAGGAGAGACCAATCAGGAGGGGGCTTAGATGGAGACACACACTCAGGACCAATGACCAGGGTGGTGTTCCATCAACAACGCTAAAGGGAAAATCCAGGCTTATTCTGATAAGTCTAGTTATCCAAAATAAGCCTGGATGTTCCTTTATAGACGTTGATGGAACAACCCCCAGGTCACTGACCAAAGCTCAGAATGTCATCAAGCTCAAGGCCTATACTGAGACTGAGAATGGGGATGGGTGTGTGTTACCAGGATTATCAACCCCTGTCTGAATGACCCCGTCTATGGTGAAGCCGTTGGGGGTGGCTCTCTCTCGGAGCTGCTTGTATATGTCCTGGGTTAAGAACTTGGCCATGTGGTTGTTGTGCTGGCTGAGGTCTGGGAACTCCTCGTCAGGCGACAGCCTCTTGATTGTCACTTTGGCCATTTGGTCATTGCTGAACAGTAACAACAAACACATTCTACAGGGTAAGGGGAAGCTACCTGTTATGCTTAAAAAAAATGCATATGGCATTTTTGAAATCTACATTCTCCTTAAAAAACTTGGTAGGCTAGTAAGGTAGGTTAAGTGTTGATTGTAAGTCGCTTTGGAATAAGCCGGCGTCTGCTAAATGCCAAAAATGTAAATGTAAGGGGGCAACTGTCAGCTAGTGACATTCTTGTTGCCTGTTAAATGTTATTATGGCATGCCTGACTAACCAAATAATTGACCTATGTTCCAGCTACTAACACTGAGTGAGAGGCAGACCAATTGAATAAACTGCAACTATACACTTGATGCCGAAATGTTGCTGTAATGTTTTAACCCATCGGCAAGGTCATTGTGCAGAACAGAAGTGTGTCCTTGAAACGTGACGATCAGAAGCCGTCACATCGGATCCAGAGACGCCCTAAACGCCCCTCGCTAAACCCCGTTAGCAGGCAGGACAGGTGTCTGGGTGGTTGAAAGCCGCTTGACTCTTTACCTGGGTTATCTACCCCGGTCTGAATGACGTCATCCAGTGTAAATCCACTGGGCGTTTGTTTGCTCCTCAGCCGCTCGTAGATGGCGGGAGTCAGGACCTTGGACCAGTGGCGGACTCAGGCTGTTTGAAGGGCAGGGGCGAAAAGAAAAAAAGGGCACCTACTGCACGACATGGGACCCCATCACGCGGAAAAAAAAATCGTGCAAAAAATGAAATCAAGCTGCGCGCGAAAGACAACCGCTCCGCCACTAATGTGAAAAATCCTGGAGGAAACACTGGATTTAGTATCATTGCACCCATGCTGTTTTGTGAATGAGACGACCGTTGAGTGATGACTGCCTACTGCCAAGTCATATTACATTCTACATTCTACATTATATATAATGTAATATTATATAAGTGTAATATTATTACAGCAAACATGTCGGCAGTTTAGCATTTCTGTTCTCTGAAAGACAACAAGAGGCACATTATGACATTATTCATAGCTTTCAGTCACGTGGTTTCTTCCCTAGCAACCACCAACCTGACGGGCAAAAAGTATCATAGCAACATCGCTCAACATGGCTGCCTACTATTTAGACCACCTCACTCATGAAGAACTATCAAGATACACGACGGTGATAGGAGTGGAGGATTGACACCATTCAAATAGTGTTGGATTCCCTGTCTTCTACTCTATCCGGACACGTTGGAATTATTTTCCTAACCCCCGGAGAATCAAAGTTATTGACCTGCAAAGGGTGCCTCCTTGACCGGCTTTTCCCGTGAATAACACCGGTTATGGAGGTGGTACAAACATAAGACTATTATTGCTAAATTCACCATCAGTATACGGTCATTTTGAGCCCTTAACCACCGCGCTGACACCCCGAGAAGATATACTTTTAATATGAAACTCGATCAACCGGGCGCTCACCGGCTGCTGGACGAAACTCCCAACTCCCGCTGTCAGCGAGGCGAGGGAATATTTATATCCGGGAATTCGCTCCTTGCTGTGTCCACGGTGATAGGAGTGGAGGATCGACTCCATTCAAATAGTGTTGGATTCCCTGTCTTCTACTCTATCCGGACACGTTGGAATTATTTTCCTAACCCACGGGAAATCAAAGTTATTAACCCGCAAAAAGTGGGTTTTGCCCGTGGGTTTTGCCCGCAAAAAGTGCCTTTTGCCCGTCAGGTGGGCGTTTCCACTATGCTGTGACGTCACATGAAAGCTATGAATAGTCTTCTGTTTTCGTTTTCGCAACTTCAAAATAAAAGCGCGAGCTAAACGTTGAAAATCAATGACACATCGCTAGTCAACCCACAGCTTGTTTTGTGAGCCTGCTAACAATGTAAAGTAGTGTTAGTTAACTAGGTAGCAGTGGGGATTACAAAGGGTGTCCTTTTTCCAGGTTAGAGCAGACTGCATTAAAAGCCCTCTCTGACATCATCTGAACATTTGAGAGGGGGTGTGTCTAAAACTGAAATGGATGGAATTCATAGCTTTCAGTCACGTGGTTTCTTCCCTAGCAACCACCAACCTGACGGGCAAAAAGTATCATAGCAACATCGCTCAACATGGCTGCCTACTATTTAGACCACCTCACCCATGAATAACTATCAAGATACACGACGGTGATAGGAGTGGAGGATTGACACCATTCAAATAGTGTTGGATTCCCTGTCTTCTACTCTATCCGGACACGTTGGAATTATTTTCATAACCCCCGGAGAATCAAAGTTATTGACCTGCAAAGGGTGCCTCCTTGACCGGCTTTTCCGTGAATAACACCGGTTATGGAGGTGGTACAAACATAAGACTATTATTGCTAAATTCACCATCAGTATACGGTCATTTTGAGCCCTTAACCACCGCGCTGACACCCCGAGAAGATATACTTTTAATATGAAACTCGATCAACCGGGCGTTCACCGGCTGCTGGACGAAACTCCCAACTCCCGCTGTCAGCGAGGCGAGGGAATATTTATATCCGGGAATTCGCTCCTTGCTGTGTCCACGGTGATAGGAGTGGAGGATCGACTCCATTCAAATAGTGTTGGATTCCCTGTCTTCTACTCTATCCGGACACGTTGGAATTATTTTCCTAACCCACAGGAAATCAAAGTTATTAACCCGCAAAAAGTGGGTTTTGCCCGTGGGTTTTGCCCGCAAAAAGTGCCTTTTGCCCGTCAGGTGGGCGTTTCCACTATGCTGTGACGTCACATGAAAGCTATGAATAGTATGTTTTCAACAATGGGATTGGGAATGAGTATTTTAAACGTTAATGTTTAATCATTGGCAACAATTAATTTTGACAGTGCAGAACAGTGCAGATCGAGAAACATCTAAATGTTAGCTAGATATTAGCCCATCGGCCCCATGCAAAAACGCAGAAAATATTTGCTGATGGCCATATAATGTGTTTTGAATGTAAGCAGGGTTTAACTATTTGGCAACGCCCCTAGACTGACCCCTAGACCTAGAAAGCCTGCCCTAGTAAGCTGCATCACATTGTATTATTATTATTGTAATATTATTATTGTATTATTATTATTGTATTGTATCCACTAACAGAGCACTCATTAAGACACGTTATTTAATTTTCTTGCTATGTTTTCCCATTGGAAGGGCAGCCAATATGGCACGTCCTCTCAATTTCTCCACTTAAGGGCACTTTAGCGCGAATTTCTCCACTCAAAAGGGCACTTTATCGCGACGTTTTCATCCGTGGGCGCACCCCTGCCCCCCCCCCCTGAGTCCGCCAGTGCTGAAAGGCATGGCTGAACCCTGAATGAACGTACTTCAGATGTCAATGTAACTGAAGCAAACACGATGTGATAGTCTGTCAACCTGCGCCTCCTCCGCCCAGTTACAACACTCACCAACCAGGACACGCGGAGACTGATGTGAGAGCTCCTGGATCGCCATCCTCATTTGGAAAACACTGTGATATCAACAGCAACCTTTTATTTGATGTTTTAATCCAGCTGTTTTTCAGAAGGTGGGTCAAGAAGCTGATGAACGTGTGAGAGGTGAAAGCGTAGCTACTATTATAGCTAGCATCGTTGAGACCAGTTCAGTTGTGCACAGGGACCTTGCCGGCTAACACTAGCTGGCTAGTTTGATTGTCTGTGTAGATTAAAGATGTGTACAGTTACTCCAGGTTGTTTATTGTTAGGCTATGCTTGCACCCTTGGCTAGCTAGCCACAGCTGCTCATGTAGCTAACTGCTCCTTTAGTATAGTTTAGTTTAGTTTAGTTAGGGTTAGTTTACTCCACTGGGATATATTCTATATCTATACAGGATAATATTCAAATAGGATATATTCTATATCTATATTATATATACTTACAGTTTCTCCATATGTTCTGCCATGGCTGTTTCAGGTGAAGCCGTCAGGTGAAAATAAACCGTCTGTTAATCAGAGTTCTGATGATAAACTGTCACTTAAATGATACAATGTTTGAATCTAAACAAGGCGCGTGGCGTGTGTGGCGTGTCCGCATGCATTTGATGATTAACAACATTTTGTAGAATGTTTATTTTTGAGAGAGGAGATTTCTGCCTGCAGGTCAAGGGTTAGAATTGAGTGTCATAATTTCTAGGTTGTTGTTGTTTTCTATCTATCTATCTATCTATCTATCTATCTATCTATCTGTCTGTCTGTCTGTCTGTCTGTCTGTCTGTCTGTCTGTCTGTCTGTCTGTCTGTCTGTCTGTCTGTCTGTCTGTCTGTCTATCTATCTATCTATCTATCTATCTCAGTCTGCTACTGAATTTGTGTAAAAAAAACAAAAAACATATTCTGCCACATTCAATATTGTTGTTTCTTAACTTAAATAACTTGTTTGAAATAGATCACGGGTAAAACTTCTGAGTTCTAAGACTATTTACAAAGTTACAATTACAGATTTACAGTAGAAAAAAGCTGGTGCTGTATGGATGAGCTGGTGTGGAAAGAGGCCGAGCCCAGGCCCCACTCGCCTATTTGTATACAATGATATGCAAATACAGTTTCACAACAAGGTATCTACATGAGCCCATCACATTATTTAGAGATGATTAAGGTGTGAAAAGAAGGAGACCCACATCTGATGTCACTCAGGTTATAGGTCAGGGGGGTAGGGCACAGATCACAAGAAGCCATTTTGAGATGACCATATGGCTTTAAGAGTGACAATGGGTCAATGGGACAACCCTAGTCCCCCCCCACAGCCAGGATAATGTGTGTATGTGTGTGTCAAAATATACCACAATATCAACATATTTCTGATGATTTATATTTTATATTTCAACAGTATTAAAGTGAATCTCAACTTTTTCATATTTTGAGCTTGACAGCATTATCTGACTTTACAATGTGTAAACTTACTGTACTTAATTCCCTTCTATAGACATAGAATTACTTAGACCTTTTAAACTATTAGCGTTTGAAGTTGCTCTAAACTAACACAAATTTCAATGGGGACCACCTTTAAAATGGTCAAGTTAACTTTTCATTGAAGTGGAATATTTTCCCCTCTAATCCAGTGGATTTCTTTACAAATACATTTGTCTCAGTAAGTGACCATCTAACCATCAGTCATTGCAAGAAAAAGTCATCTATGCTGGGGCCATTGGCAGTCATAATTCTAGAAGAAAGAATAATTCAGTTTTCTTTTCATTTATTATTTGCTAAGGTATTATTTGCTAAGGTGCTGGAAAGTCAACGGACAAGTGTGAACGCCCTTCCTCCCCCGTCATCCCGGTGGCAGCCAGCCCAGCACCATTTGTTCGGGAGGGCGAGGGTCAAGCCAGCCTCACCACCATAAGACCAGACACACCACCATAAGACCAGACACTGGGCAGCTGGGCAGAGCACGGGACTGGAAGCTGCTGGCAGACTTGGACAAGAAACTCTGCTTCCCAGCTGAGATCGCATCCACCAACCTGCGACCAGACCTTGTGCTGTGGTCAGCCTCGCTCAAGCTCGTTTACATCATCGAGCTCACTGTGCCCTGGGAGGGTGCAGTGGAAGAGGCCTACGAGCGGAAGAGGCTGAGGTACACTAAACTCGCAGCAGATGCCCAACAACAAGGCTGGACAGCGAAGGTACGCCCAGTGGAAGTAGGCTGCAGAGGGTTCGTAGCCACCTCAACATCCAGGCTACTCAGGGAGATGGGAGTGCGAGGGAAGGCCCACCGGCAGGCAATCAAGGACCTCTCCAGGGCTGCTGAAAAGGGGAGCCAGTGGCTGTGGATGAAGAGAAAGGACCCAACCCGGGCATTAAAATGAGCTGATCGCATCTAGGGAGTGAACCTGGGACGCTGGGATTCACTGCTGAACCCTCTGGAGGTGTCGTGGGCTTATCAGCGAAACATTCATGAAGGAGAGCGCCCACTTGACAACCCAAAGGATGCCATCGCTCATTTGAACACCACAGAGTCTCATCGGTGCCTTAAGTATGTATCTATCGAGGGATATCAACATCTAGTCCTACATAACAGATCTTATTATATACAAGAAACTACTACTACTACTACTACTACTCCTCCTACTACTCCTACTACTACTAATAATAATAATACAGAAACTGTACAGGTAGGTAGATAAGAGGGGATAGAGAGGTCACAGGAGGGACAGTTAAGGTGTAGCCTGAAGCAGGGCCGGCCTGACGTATAAGTAGTGCGGTCGATTAGGGCCACAACCACTAGAGGGGGCCATACTTAAAAAGCAAGCAAGGAAGCACAGATTTTGAGTACTGATGTTGGACAGTAGTGCTAGGATGGATAGTTATCGTGTCTACAGTAGCCTGTTGTTTTGTTGTTAACATAGTTAACCATTTTGTAGTGTTCACTTTATTTATTTTGAATATTTTACACTCTTATATTGATTGTTCATTGCTATTGTTCATTTGTCATTGTCTTTAATTATAGACCTTGTTATGTGCACTTTTGTTGCTTTTATAGTTTAAATATGTTGACTTTATTATTTATTATTGAATACTTTGCAGTTGTTAATTTTTATTTAGTTTCTACAGTAGCCTATAGCTGTTTTGTAGTTAACATAGTTAACAATTTTGTAGTGTTCACTTTCTTTATTTGGAATATGTTGCACTCTTATATTGATTGTTCATTGCTATTAAAAGTTTTTATTAGTGTGCATTTGTCATTGTCTTTAGTTATAGACCTTGTTATGTGCAAGTTTGTTGCTTTTATAGTTTATAATGTTGAAAATAGTTGAAAATGTTGACTTTGATTGTTATTTAACTTCTCAAATGTTAATATATATGTTATCTTATTTATTTCTATTGAGTGTGTGTCTTTATTGAGTGTGTGTGTGTGTATATTCATCTAGCCCACTGTCGACTTAACTCCTGTCAATCGAAAACTCCAACCCCCTGACAAAACAGGTAAGATGGGGCTGTTCCCTTTTCCGCCTGGTAGGGGTTACATGGGAGAATTTGGGAAGGTTGAATACCAGACGGGCGACAGCGTTCTGGATGAGCTGCAGAGGTCCGATGGCGGAGGTGGGGAGCCCGGCCAGTGTCAAGCCATGAGATGGATAAAGAGTTGTGCTGCTTCTCGAGAGGAATGCACATATCCTTGTGATGTTGTAAAGGGAGAATCTGCAGGAGCGTGTTGTGACTGTGATGTTTGCTGCACAGGATAAGTGGTTGTCAAGGACCAGGCCAAGGTTCTTGAATGTCTGGGAGGAGATCACGGTAGCGTTCTCTACTGTGATGGAGAAGTCCTGGGGTGGGCAGGCTTTCCCAGGCAGGCTTTCTCTGGTGAAGGTTGGGCTGATTGCCCGTCTCATGAGCCAGAGAAGAGTGTAACAGGGTAAGGCTGTAGGAGGCGAGAAGGTCAAGTACTCACTTGGCTGGGTTCCTGGCCTCTGCCATCAGACTTCTGCAGCTCATCCAGAATGCTGCCTCACATCTGGTGTTCAACCTTCCCAAATTCTCCAATGTCACCCCTCTCCTTCTCATCCTCCACTGGCTCCCGGTAGCAATTCGCATCATTCAAGACCCTAGTGCTCGTCCAGGGAACAGCCCCTCCCTACTTGCAAGTGATGGTGTTCTTGCGATGGTCTTTATATTAACTGTCCCTCCTAAAGACCTCTTCATCCCCACTACCCCCCTGTACAGTTTCTCTACTATCAATCAGTAAATTGTCATTCTTCCTTCTTCTAGCCTTGTGACTGCCAATGGCCCCTGATCATAGCATATACTTTTTCTTATGATGACTGATGGATAGATGATTCACTTACTTAGACAAAGGTATTTGTTGTAAGTTTTGGAGAAAGCCGTCTGCTAAAAAATGTGTACAAAATGTGTACAAATTAGATGGAAGGCATCGTGGATTCACCAGAAATACACATAAAAATGGATTTTGGGTCAACTTCCCCTTTAAAACACATTGCTAACATTGGGATTTTATCCCTCCACTGGACAGAAACCATTACTATGAGATTTCCCATAGAGTGAAGCGCACAGGGAATACTTGTCATATCTCATAACACTAACATCACATTAGTTGCAATGTTGCATATCATTTTAATTAGTAGACACTAGGGAATAGTAATATAATTTCCTACTTGTAAGATACTGAAACCAGGGGGGAAATCTGCAACAATAACAAAACACTTGTATTGTATAGGGTACTTTTCTGTCACAGTTTTGCTAACCACTTAAAGGACACACATACCTGGTATTTTTAAAATGGTTGCCATGAAGGTCTGAGCAAATCTGTGATGGCCCCATAGCTACAAAATACTCATTAAGACCTTCCCTTGCTCTCTGTAAGATGTGGTGCTTTATCTCAAAAGGCACGATTTATTCAAAATGTGGCCTGTAGCCGCTCCACTAATGGGAAGTACTGCATTATGTGCAAAATCAAATGCATATCCTATATCAGGTTGTGGAGAGGTATCCATTGCTTTACAGGTAAGGTATATCACTGGTTATGTGGTTAAAGGACTCAGTGACTCGTCATGTATACATGGAACCTCCCCTATATGTCTCTATATGTCGTCATCCCCACCCCTGCTAAATAATTAAACAAGGTCACAGATGCAGCAAGGTGCAGACAACATCTATTCTCTGCACAAACAAAACATGACAGTGACTGGAATGCAATGTGTATATTGAATGAATACCCTTGCCCAGTACACACTTTTTAGACACATAGGCACTTCGCATAATACGAAAGTGCTGCTTATCATTATGAGCTTGATTACACTATAGGTTTAATACATGCATTCTGCCAGAGTACACAGTAAGTGTGTTTTGTGTTTGAGCATTTGAAATGCATGGTTTGTAGGATGAGACCATACATTTCATGTGAAAAACAACTCTGAGTTGGCTGACTGTGGTCACAGATCTGGAAAAAAACAAAGCTTGGCAGGTGTTTGTTTAGTATCAGATTGGTCTTGTAAATACAAACAAACTAATAATTATGTCCCTTTACAGTACATGCCAGTTTGTAAAGCAGTCAAACTTGTTTTGAAAGTTTTTGAATTGTAGATACTACATTTCTATCAGGTCGTTAGTCTTTATTTTGATGACCAATCTATGTCTACACTATATCAGTGGGCAATATAAATTAAGATATAATATTGTAAGCTATTATTTGCACATTGTCTCTTAGACTCTCACCTACTGTGGCTACTGACAATGTTGGTAGGTGAAACTGAGCAACTATTGTGTTTCAACCATTCAATCAATGGTAACAAACACCTATTGAGGTTACAGAGCTGAAGTGTATTCAGTTACTTAGCTCCCTAAGGTATCTAAGCATCTTTAGTGAGACAGATACAAGTCCAACATACATTGTATCCTGAAGCCTGTGAATGGCATTGTCATTGTGAGAACACACATTGGTTTGAAAGAAACAGAATACAATATGCTCAGTTAATGTATGTATTCATAAAAGCATTATTTAAGCCCACTGGTGATTCAAATCATTTAATAAGTGCTTACTACATACTGAACACAGTTACATGAAACAAAACAACATAGTGTGTTCGGTCACTCTTTGTGCATATACAGTACTTCATGCAAGTGAAGTAAAACTAAACAAATAATCTGTCAACAAGGCGTATTCCTGTCAGCACAGATGGTATTCCCCTGAGAATAGGGGTGGTAACCTCATTTCTCTTTTTTGTTCTCTTTTCTGGACCGGATGATGGTATCTGCCTCTTTGTTCTTCTTTGATTACGCCCAACGCATATCACTGTTACCTGGTAGTCTATAAAGCTGTGTCAGGTGTCTCCCACTAACACTTAATCTTCATTCCGAACCCTGGACGTCGGCTCGGAGAGAAACTGAAACATGGTGAGATGCAGGTCTTTTTTCTTACAATGAATACATAGCCTACAGCTATGGGCATGTGACTTGGGATATACTACTAGTGTATAACCATGTAAACTCATTTCGAATATTTTTCTATGAATATGGGAAATATCCACACACTGCAATAGCTTCATTTCATTGTTTCATTCTGTAGCGTGAGTGCATTTCCATCCATGTTGGCCAAGCCGGAGTCCAGATAGGCAATGCCTGCTGGGAGCTGTATTGTCTGGAGCATGGGATCCAGCCGGATGGACACTTGCCCAGTGACAAGATCCGTAAGGCAGGAGATGACTCTTTCAACACCTTCTTCAGTGAGACAGGAGCAGGGAAACATGTCCCACGAGCCATCTTTGTTGACCTGGAACCCACTGTCATAGGTGTGTATGGTGATAATAGTAAATAGTTTCATCAAAATGAATTGTAGGTTATTGTCCACAAAACGTTCTGTAATTTAAACATAAAATATGACAAAGATGTATTCCTCATGTAAAACTTCACATTAAAATTGCTCTTATAGCTTTACAGTAAATCAGTATACTATAGTACTTTGTGATTGCATTATAAATGCACAGCACTGTACTGGAGATTTCCTGTTTCACTAATAACCAAAACCACCCAACTTTACATTGCTATAACACATGTAACAACAAATGCAATTCTGTTACAGGTATTTTCAATGTTACTATATACGAGTAAACAAACTATGTGTCTTGTGTGTCTATGTACCACTTTTGTCTTTCAGATGAGGTGCGTACAGGTATCTATCGCCAGTTGTTCCACCCAGAGCAGCTCCTCACTGGCAAGGAGGATGCTGCCAATAACTACGCCCGTGGGCACTACACCGTCGGCAAGGAGATCATCGACCTGGTGTTAGACAGGACACGCAAACTGGTGAGCTTTGCTGTGGCAGGTTGTTCCTTGTTTTAGCTCAAGTCAATCAAAGCATCATTTTCAGGAAAGATCCCTTGTGGCAAAGCTTCAGATTTATCCAAAAATAATTTTAGAATGACCTGAATGTGTTAATTGACTGAATACACTTGGGAAGAAAGGCTTAGTAAGAGAAAGCAAAATGTAATCTGCACAAAGACAGATTTTATCATTTTCTTTTTTTGTATCCACTCTGGACTAAGCATTCTTGAGTTTGTATCACCTCTGTGAGCGGTTATAGAACTTCTGCGCAAATAAGTGGTCATAGGGGGCAGTCTTGACATACAGTATTGCTCTGCCCAGTTACTTTGTTAGAACAGGACTGAGGGGCATGATATACCTGCTCTACCTAATTAATCTCACCTCATTCCAAATGATTAATAACTTCAATATATTGGCCCGTTTAGTCCTTACTCAAACATCTCCTCTCACAATAATGCATGTATCCCTCAGGCTGACCAGTGCACTGGTCTCCAAGGGTTCCTCATCTTCCACAGCTTTGGAGGGGGCACTGGCTCTGGGTTCACCTCTCTGCTGATGGAACGTCTCTCTGTCGACTACGGAAAGAAGTCCAAACTGGAGTTCGCTGTTTATCCAGCTCCTCAAGTGTCCACAGCTGTGGTGGAGCCCTACAACTCCATCCTGACCACCCACACCACCCTGGAGCACTCTGACTGTGCCTTCATGGTGGACAATGAGGCCATCTATGACATCTGTCGTAGGAACCTCGATATCGAACGTCCGTCCTACACCAATCTCAACAGGCTTATCAGCCAAATCGTTTCCTCGATCACAGCCTCTCTGCGCTTCGATGGAGCTCTCAATGTCGATCTGACCGAGTTCCAGACCAACTTGGTGCCCTACCCCCGTATCCACTTCCCTCTGGCCACCTATGCCCCAGTCATCTCTACTGAGAAAGCCTACCATGAGCAGCTGTCAGTGGCTGACATCACCAACGCCTGCTTTGAACCAGCCAATCAGATGGTGAAGTGTTCTCCTCGTCACGGTAAATACATGGCCTGCTGCCTCCTGTACCGTGGAGATGTGGTGCCCAAAGATGTTAACTCTGCCATTGCTGCCATCAAAACCAAGAGGAGCATCCAGTTTGTGGACTGGTGTCCTACTGGCTTCAAGGTGGGGATCAACTACCAGCCCCCTACGGTGGTTCCTGGAGGAGACTTGGCCAAGGTCCAGAGGGCTGTGTGCATGCTGAGCAACACCACCGCCATCGCTGAGGCCTGGGCCCGTCTGGACCACAAGTTTGACCTGATGTACGCCAAGCGGGCCTTCGTGCACTGGTATGTGGGTGAGGGCATGGAGGAGGGAGAGTTCTCTGAGGCCAGGGAAGACATGGCCGCCCTGGAGAAGGATTATGAAGAGGTGGGCGCAGACAGTGTGGATGAGGAAGGAGAGGAGTAAAAGGCGTGTCTCTTAAACCAAAGTTAATCCCAAATCACATTTGATCACATTTTCTGATATCTTGTTATAGAAAATGCTATTGTAGTTATTTGTAGTTTGAAAACATAAAAAATTTGAACAAAGCAGTCCATTGAATTGTGTACCCGTATGTCCTTAGTTTCATTAGTGACCAAATGACCAAATGAGAATTGTTTAACTCTCCATTGGAAACAACCTTTATGTATGATTCGTGCATTTTAAAGGGCTCATATGTGCTTATGTGTTTCTTTCTACATTGAAATATAAATAGACGTACAGTATGATTTTTCTTTTTGTCAAAGAAAGATTCATCAATATTGTTTCTCAAAGCTCATTTTCTAAGAACAACCTGCTAGTGGTCTTTATGAGAAGCTAGTGGTCTTTATGAGAAGCTAGTGGTCTCAGGCCTGTTTGGACGTTGTCTCGCCACTCCCCCAACCATCTCCACTCCATGTGGAATGCATGCTATGAATGGCCTCCTGTTTAAGCCTCTCTATACAATTCAGCGATGGGTTCTCATTCTATGACTTAATGAGAGAGAGAGAGAGAGAGAGAGAGAGAGAATCAGTGACTATAGTTGTTTGTATCACCCTCTCTTGAACCACAGACAATGGGCTGGAACAATGAGACCAGTGTGATCCTTGTGTGTCTTTCTTTAGAGAAATCGATTTTTTCCTTTCTTGAACATTTGTATTTCATACTTTCAACCTATCTCTGACTATTACCATTTGAATGTTTACAGATGAAATATGATTTGGGATTTTCAATTACAACTGTCAGTTCATCCATTTGTTAACATAATTGTGAACTGTTATGACTATTGTATTATGTGTTCACCATAAATAGATACATACTTTATGTATTTGTTTAGCAGTCTTTTCCTATAGGAGAGTTGATTGATTGGTTGCTAAGATGTTACTAAAACACTTATTTACAATATAGTCCTCGATGGTGACACAAACAACATCCAATGACATGCAGCAACACCCAAATGTAGTTATATTTCATTATATCTCTAGTATACGGTACATGAGATTAAATATACTTAAGTATATAAAATTATACTAACTTCAATTTGATTTAATTTCCTAAAATTATAAATCATGTAGGTTTTTAGCATATTAAGTATACTTACTTAACATACATAATTTCATATATTTTATTTTCTCCCGGATATTGTACTAATGTTTTAGCTGTTGAGATGGTTTACTGATGGCAGAAGACGACCAAGATATCTACTTGCCAAAATGAATTGTTTCTAATTGATCCCATTAGAGGTGAAACTGCATTCAAGTTGAAGGACCAGGTTACCTAACACGCAGGGAGTCTCTCATTTGTCAAAATAAAACATAATTGTATATAATTATGGGATTACTTATAATAATTGTATATCATAATATGGGATTACGATTGTTTAAATTCAAGTATACTACTTTCTAATGAAACAGTAAACATGTCAGTAAACTGCCATCCATATTTAAGAGCATGGTAATAAAGTATACTTTTTGTAAGTATACTGAAGTGAACATTCATGGACATGACAATCAATACATTTTGTAGGTGTACTGAAATATGTATTTACATGACAATGAAGTATAATAGGTATAAGTATACTCAAGTACACATTTAAAAAAGTATACTTTTTGTATACTAATGTACAATTTGAAGTACATACATTAAATGTAGTCAATTTGACTAGGGGGGTTGTACCAATTACTGTCATTAAAATAAGCCGATTTAACTGCTTTTTAGATACATTCATACTCTGGCTCTGCTTAATGTGCATGAGAAGACTGTTCCACAGATAAACACCAGTGTAGGAAAACACTAAGATGTATCTAGTTTATTATTATCTAACTGGGAAGTTGCTCAAAAAGGGAGAAGTACAGCAGTGTTAATACATATTCTTAAACTCAGATTTGATTCTTTGATTCATAACCAACAGGGGAAATTAACTACAAATGCACATGAGGTGCTGAACATGAATGAGCATAGAGTAGGTGCATTATTCACACCTCACAAAGCACCAGACCTGTTACGGGAAGCTAACAGTGTGCTGTGTGAGACTATCACAGCTGATCTATTAAAGTACAACAATGTTGAGCTGGATTCTGGTCTGAGAGAGAGAGAGAGAGAGAGAGAGAGAGAGAGAGAGAGAGAGAGAGAGAGAGAGAGAGAGAGAGAGACACAGAGAGAGACACAGAGAGAGAGAGAGAGAGACACAGAGAGAGACAGAGAGAGAGAGAGAGAGAGAGCTGTGTGATCAAAATGAGAGAGGAGAGAAGAGAGAGGGCCCCTCAGGCCCACACCCTTATTTATAAACAATAGTATGGAAATACAGTCACAAACAATGGCCTATCACCTTCACTGTATAGATGCTTGAGGTGTGAAGAGTAGGAGACCCCAATATGATGTCACCCTGGCCGAAAAGTCATTCCAGGTTAAAGTTCAAATCAGATTCACAGGAAGTCATTCTAACAATGCCCATATATGGACAGCACTTCCTGAGGCAAAAACATATGGCCCTTGAGACAAAGGATGTGTTTACAAGGTGTCATAAAACCCCCATTGTCAGGAGTATCTTACAGAGCCAAAAGCAAGTTAAAAGACAAATAATACAGGCCCATATTATACAATTCATGTACGTATATGTGTGTGTAAAAATTCAAGTAAAAAATTAAAAGTTCAAGTAAAAATATACTACACATTCTATGCAGCTAAACCAGTGGAGGAAGATGGATCACACAGGAAACACACAGACACATCTTTTTTTGAATAATAAGCCTCTCTTCAGAAGGACTTCCCACTTTTCTTCTCTCCCGCCAACGAGTCATCCAGCAGCAGCTTCCTGTCTCCCCCTCTGCCTCCCCTCTCCCTTAAAACCCCACCCCTTCCTCTCCTCTGCCTCCCCTCTCCCTTAAAACCCCACCCCTTTCTCTCCTCTCCCTCCCCTCTCCCTTAAAACCCCACCCCTCCCCCTCCTCTGCCTCCCCTCTCTATATAAACCCCACCCCTTCCCCTCCTCTGCAGTTCTGCTTTCTCTCTGAATCCTCAACGTCAGCCTGAAGAATTAACAGACAAAATGGTGAGTGCTGACGTAGTTTAAAATCTCTATCTCTCATTGTGTTTGTTTCAAAAGGAAGAAAATCAAAAGCAGTCTCTTAAATTACTCCTTGTATTACAAAGGCTAGCTGTCTTACTCATTTTACTTATGCATTAAAACAATAAGATTTGTATTTCCTTTGTCTCTCTAATTGTATAGGTTCTATGGATCAGGGATTAGTGTGCTGTATGGCCATTTAGATTGATATAAATATATAATACAATATATATATATATTTATATAGAACAAATGTTCACTATTACTGACAATCATCACTAGCCTCAAATCCTGAGTCAGATGGCTCTTTTCTTCTTCTCACTTTGTCATTGTCTGACATGTTCAACTAACCGTTGTTCTGACAGTGACCGTCTCACTAACAAGGTCATATGAAGAGATCCTTTGTCAGGTTTGCAGTGAAGAATGAGGATGATTTGACTGATCAGTGAGGAGGATTGTGGTAGATGAGGGCACAATAGCTCAGAGAGGAGCAGTCTCTGGGATGGTAGCCATTTTGCTGCAGCTGTTAGGGTATGTGTGAGAGATATCCCTCCCTGTTACACTGCACTGGGTGTGGAGCTGGACCAGACAGGGGTGGTGGGAGGAGAGAGAAAAGAGGAAAGAGGAGGAGGGGGAGGCGGAGAGAGAGGCAGCAGCCTCTCCCTTGAAAGGCAGGGCCTTTATCCTCTGCGACACACATATCTAGTTCCACTGCTCTTGTAAATACAGAGTCACAGAGAGATGATTTACAAAGCTGCCTTTCATTCCGACTACAGTAGCTTTAGTAGCAGAAGCTCATGTAGTACAGATGGTGGTTAGCTTACTAGGCTTGTCATTTGACTAAATGGGTGACCATATCCCTCTTGTATTTGCTAATCAAATTTCTGACACAGACCTTACAGTTGTGCCCATGGAAGTCATGTCCAGATATATAATTAAGTACATTATAATATACAATATAAGTACAGTGAAAGCAAAATGTTTCATTGTACACAAACGGTTCCTACTAGTTATTTACTCATTCACACTTCTAAGTGTAACGTGACTTTTACTCACTTAGATAAAATGTCATCAATCCCATCCATTTCATACTCTATAAACCTTTTTGTCTCGAATGTATACATTTGTATCATGCGACTTAAGTTTCCACAATGGTCTCCTTTACCATTTATCCCTCTTTTCCCCAGCGTGAGTGTATTTCTATGCATGTCGGCCAAGCCGGGGTCCAGATGGGCAATGCCTGCTGGGAGCTGTATTGTCTGGAACACGGGATCCAGCCGGATGGACAGATGCCCAGTGACAAAACCTGTGGAGGAGGAGACGACTCCTTTAACACCTTCTTCAGTGAGACAGGAGCAGGGAAACACGTCCCAAGAGCCATCTTTGTTGACCTGGAACCAACAGTCATAGGTGAGCAGAGACTCATAACTTCTGATCTGTATGATTATGGTTCATTTATAAGGTGTGACGGTAAGACGTATTCCTTTAATGTCCTGGTTTATCACTGGCTGATGTTTCTGCCTTTGTCTTTCAGATGAGGTGCGTACAGGTATCTACCGCCAGTTGTTCCACCCCGAGCAGCTCATCACTGGCAAGGAGGATGCTGCCAATAACTACGCCCGTGGGCACTACACTATCGGAAAGGAGATCATCGACCTGGTGTTGGACAGGACACGCAAACTGGTGAGGTAGCATTTGATAGGTTTTTCCAAATATGAAAGCAGAGTGTAATATCAGAATGAACCAAAAACAGTTTTTGTGTTTTTTTAGGCTGACCAGTGCACTGGTCTCCAAGGGTTCCTCATCTTCCACAGCTTTGGAGGGGGCACTGGCTCTGGGTTCACCTCTCTGCTGATGGAACGTCTCTCTGTCGACTACGGAAAGAAGTCCAAACTGGAGTTCGCTGTTTATCCAGCTCCTCAAGTGTCCACAGCTGTGGTGGAGCCCTACAACTCCATCCTGACCACCCACACCACCCTGGAGCACTCTGACTGTGCCTTCATGGTGGACAATGAGGCCATCTATGACATCTGTCGCAGAAATCTTGACATTGAGCGTCCCTCCTACACTAACCTCAACAGGCTCATAGGTCAGATTGTTTCCTCTATCACAGCCTCTCTGCGCTTCGATGGAGCTCTCAATGTCGATCTGACCGAGTTCCAGACCAACTTGGTGCCCTATCCCCGTATCCACTTCCCTCTGGCCACCTATGCCCCAGTCATCTCTGCTGAGAAAGCCTACCATGAGCAGCTGTCAGTGGCTGACATCACCAACGCCTGCTTTGAACCAGCCAATCAGATGGTGAAGTGTGACCCTCGTCACGGCAAATACATGGCATGTTGCTTGCTCTACCGTGGAGATGTGGTGCCCAAAGATGTCAACTCTGCCATTGCTGCCATCAAAACCAAGAGGAGCATCCAGTTTGTGGACTGGTGTCCTACTGGCTTCAAGGTGGGGATCAACTACCAGCCCCCTACGGCGGTACCTGGAGGAGACTTGGCCAAGGTCCAGAGGGCCGTGTGCATGCTGAGCAACACCACCGCCATCGCTGAGGCCTGGGCCCGTCTGGACCACAAGTTTGACCTGATGTACGCCAAGCGGGCCTTCGTGCACTGGTATGTGGGTGAGGGCATGGAGGAGGGAGAGTTCTCTGAGGCCAGGGAAGACATGGCCGCCCTGGAGAAGGATTATGAAGAGGTGGGCACAGATAGTGTGGGAGAAGAGGATGAGGAAGGAGAGGAGTATTGATGGTCCAAATAACATACAGGTTGAAGTCAAAGGCTTGGCCACGTTACATTCCAACACTGTTGGAGACCGACACTTTACATGACGGTAATACATTCTCAATGCTATGTTAATGATCTAACTGCTACATGAAGTCATGATGACTCAATATTCTCAATAAATATTGCATAAACCTCCAGAATGTGTGGTCCTTTTATCAGTCTATGATAGAGTTTGGAGAAAACTGTCTGGTTTCCCATACACAGATTAAACCTAACCCTAGACTATACATAAGAAAAAAGAAGAAAAAATAAGCTTTTCCATTCAAAGTGTGATTTAGTCCAGGACTAGGCTTAATCTGTTTCTGGGAAACCACCACTACATCTTCAAGGAAAAAGGGTAAATTAAGCACTTTTGAGTAAATTCTAAGCCTTTTGAGATACACAGAGAAGATGGTTTGTTATTTCCCATTTCCTGGCATTGATGAGAAAAGTGTGAACAGAAGATTTTACCACAGGGAAATATGTAGATTGAATAAATGATTCACAAACTCATTTTGTTCTCTTGGTATAGCACAGGGGTGGCCAACCAGTCGGAGACTAAAGAGCCCAAAAAAATGGTTGGGGTACCAGAAAGAGCCACATCATGCGGGCTCACAAAAGCTCTCACTCTCACACACACACACACACACACACACACACACACACACACACACACACACGCAATACATTTCCAATAGGCTATGAGACCAGTGTTGTCATTTCAGCAAAGGCCAAGGTATGGCAAGGTCTGAGTGGGGGGGGGTTTTGGTGGATTTTTTTTAGCCAAATCAGTTGTGCAATAGTCAATTTTGGTGAGTTGTTTCTATACAATTGACTTATATGACTTTAAGGTAATGAATAAAGGAGACAACTACAGTATGTAGGTGGTAATCTACATCTTTCCTAGTGGCAGACTGGTTCAATCTCCTTAGAAACAAAACATTACAGATTTAGCTATTCTCAACTCTAAATTAACTGCACTGTTAAAACACTAGTATTGTAAGACCTCACCTGTGTCCCTGTACGTGTCTCTGCTGCCCTTTGGCCAAAAAAGGTCTTTATGTCCATTTTCCTTTTTTCCCCTGGCATATTTGTGTTACCAGCTCACCTATTAAAAGTGAGACGATTGACAATATCAAAACATGCTTGCACACACATATAACTTACACACAAGTTCGTTTTACTGGCCCCAATTTGGTACAATTATTACTGAAATTATTGAGAATAGAGACATTGTTGACATATGTAAACTAGCTGTTGTAATCTTTAATGTTCGCTAACTAGCTTGTTAGAGTTAGCTTCACAATCGCGGGTGACGTTAAGTCCGTTTTTTAAGTCCGTTTTTTCAACATGTTTGACAGAACATGACATGAACTTGTTCATTAATATATTACATTTGCACCAACAGTATTATGGCGTTTATACAGTTTGTTTAACCCACCTGAATGAACGAGAATCATGGACAAGGTTTTAACATTAACGTTACTTGTGGCTTGTTTACTGAGGAACCGATGTCCCGCTCCACCAGTGTTGCCAGATTGGGCTACTTTTGGTCACACTGGATGGGTGGATTTGGCAGCTTTTAGACTGGTTGGGCTGGAAATGGTCAAATCCCGTCTGGCAACCCTGCGCTCCACTACAGCGCTTGGCTAGTGGGGTGAGATGGAGCCGGGAGGATTTTGAGTTACCGTTGTGTGGAGTGAATAAAATCACCAAAATGACACAACGTGATTCAGATTAAATTTTCTGGGGATTTTTTTATTTTTGAATCCAGGTATGGCGAGTGCCATATATTGCCATACCAAAACAATGTCTATCGAGACACAGAGAGTGAGCCACGCACTTTTAATGAATGGATTAAAGAGCCGCACACAGACAGGCAAAGAGCCACATGCGGCATACTATAGCATGTCCCATAAATAATAGTATTCGAATTGCAACATATTTGTCTTTATTTGACCTGTCCACACATATGTTCCTTCAATATCCACTCATAAAACCATTTCAGTGTTCGAGGTTCCAACAGCAGCCTCACAATTTTTTATCTGAACAATGCAAAACATATATACATACATTTAAAGGGAATTGCAGCTTGTCACATTAAGATATTGTTGTATATATTTTGCCATATTGTATATTGTTTATTGTATATTGTATATTTTTCTTTCGGAATATGAGAAGTGAGACACACAAACACTATGAGGTCGTAGTAGCCATGAACATCTTTTTAATATTAAGTAATGTTGAAACACGTGTTCGTATGTCATGTTTCAAGGCTCGGAGAGGGAGTCTACAGCAGGGTTCTGCCACTAGATGGCAGCAAAAGGTCAAATGGCAAATGACACTCGCCAATGAAACTGTTCTGGAAACGTTTTGTTTCTGTTTCTCTGCAGCCATTAGGAATTGGCTAGTTTATTAATTGGTAAGGTCATGTGTTATGTGCTATACATTTACCCTTTAAACTGAAACAGTATACATAATTGATTATTATACAATAATACCTTATCCTGCCTGTGATTCACTGCCTGTATTTACATGGGTACATTTGGTATCAAAGTTCATTTGTTGGCTTGTTTGATCACAATGCAACAGGCAGGGATGACGTTTCCGAACACTGGCATGTTCTGGACCTTCTGTGTTTGTCCTCTCTCGGCGGGGGCCTCAGCTGATCGTGACGTAGCTGCGCCAGCAGGAGGAGGGGGGTACACAGCCAGTAGAGGCGGGGGGCTGTCAAGTTATGGTTCGGCCAGGCCACCGAGGAATAAGGGCATCGAATAAGGAGGAATGATATGGTTTCGTGGTGGTGTAGACGTTTCTAAATCCATTGGACTTGGACCCCCCCCTCTATTGAGCGACTGTCACGACGCGCGTCACGGAAGGTCTAGTTAATTCCCATTCTTAAAGGGGGAGCGAAGAGAGACACCCAAACTACCCGCGGATACAACTCAGAAGGTATAGTACATTCATTATCATAAGCATACAATTATTATCCATTGTAATCGTATGGCGCGACGTGAAATGCTTCATGAACTGTTCGGTGTAAAAGCATTAACCCGCATTTAAAACAACCCCACGGCCGACACATAGCGCGCTTACCATATTAGGCAACATTTAGTCACCGTCTGATTCCCCACGTCTTGAAATTGAAACATTGTTTTTGAGCCACTCAAATGTGTAAACCCGTTCTCCCACCCTCCAGCAGCCGCATGGGTGTGTGTGTGTGTGTGTGTGTGTGTGTGTGTGTGTGTGTGTGTGTGTGTGTGTGTGTGTGTGTGTGTGTGTGTGTGTGTGTGTGTGTGTGTGTGTGTGTGTGTGTGTGTGTGCGCGTGTGTGTGTGTGTGTGTGTGTGTGGGTGTGTGTGTGCGTGTGTGTGTGTGTGTTTTGGTCGCAGCTGTCAGAGGTGTCATATCTCCAGGGAGCGAGCTGGAAATAACATCATATTGTGTCCGGCTTCCAGGGAGCTGAAGGCGCATGTTCAGCCTCAGGGGGAATAGTTTAGTTTAGTCTGGAATCCCCCTTGTCTAGGTTTTAGACTTATTAATTACACTGACATGTGCTTAGGATGCTGCCTATATTAAGACTTCCCAATAAGAGATAATATCCCATACATTATGGTTGCCATATAAATGGTTTCTAAGTAGTTTAACTACCTCCAGTAATTAATTCATACATTAGTTCTAAAATCCTAATAATAACATTTCCAGACATAAATCAATAACTCATCGGTGGAAAATGACCATAGTCGTTTTGGTCCTTAACAAAAAAGTCGCTTGTATGTGGCTACACTGTTATTAAAGCTTCATAACTGCATTGATGAAAGCCTATAATGTGCACACACAGACTAAAACTATTAGAAAGACAACCATAATGTAACCAACATGTATGTATGTACCAAAATGCCAACTCACTCAGTAGGCTATGCCTCAAAATAGGGTAAGAGGTTAGATGAGATTTTACACCAAGCTATACCAAGGTACTTTAGAAGTTTGTTTTACTTTCAGTTTGTGTGTTGTCAACAGTTGCAGTGAAGGTGAGGGGAAGACATGGTGGATTACTATGACATTCTGGGAGTGTCACGAAACTCCACTCAGGAGGATATCAAAAAGGCGTAAGTTGAAGACTCCTTCAATGACAGTGACTACTCTGTTTCTGCATAGCTTTCCTTTAGATGAGGAGAGATGTAGTTTATCAGGATGGGCTATTGATAGCTCACTACACTGATAGAGTTACCGGACACACGTCTCTGAAACATTCATGACTCAGCAGTGTTAGCTTAAGGACCATTAATGTGTCTCTCTCCAGGGGTGGCATTGAGTTTCCTCTTTCAAATCAATTGTCTGACTCTGTGGGTGCCCTCATGTTTATTTGATTGGTTTTTTAAAATAAAATAAAAGAACTATCCAGGTTAGAGATTTAATCTTATTTTTAAGAGAGACCTGAACAGTCTTCACCACACTTCTGACAATAACCTGACTTTGTGGACTCTAGTTGTAAAACATTTTGTGTCATATGATACAGTGGTTTCCAATGTTTAGGTGTTTGTAATTTATTCGTAATAACCCATACTAATGGGTCAATGGGTACAATACCCACACCTTCAGGAGTGCAGTACAAAATTGCTAAATATGTACATAATCTGTAATCTGCAATTAGTACAGCCAAGACAAGTTATTGCAAAGCTATTCCCCCCTCAAAAAATAAAATGCTAGGGGAAATTCACTGGTATTTTTCACAGTTGTATAGAAAGGACTACAGGAGTTGACTAAATAGGGATCAAAGTAAACTAATAAATCTTCTTGGACTTTATTCTCTTGTCAGGTCATATCTGCAATAAAGTGCAGCAGGCTGCCACCTAAGGCCAAAAGTAGACTACAACTTTACCTTCCTTTCCTTGTTTCCCTTGTTATTAAATATGATCTGTGTCTAACTGTGTGTGTGTGTGTGTGTGTGTGTGTGTGTGTGTCTACAGCTACAGGAAGCAGGCCCTGCGATGGCACCCAGACAAGAACCCAGACAACAAGGAGGAGGCAGAGAGTAAATTTAAGCAGGTCGCCGAAGCCTATGAAGTTCTGTCAGACAGTAAGAAACCATTTTGTTTTTAAAACCACCCGTTTGTTGAGGGTCTCTTCTCTGTGCTGGGTTTAATGCTATGTTATGTCTTATGTTTCTCTCAGAAAGCAAGAGGGAGGCGTACAATACTTACGGCAAAGAACGAATGCCAAACACAGGTGACGGAATATCAGTTAACAGTTAAAGCAATTGCCAATGTGTAACAGTGTTATTCAATCTTGTTCATTCATTCATTTATGACCAGGCTCAGGCTCCAGCAGTAGCTCTCCAGGTCCAGCAGATTACCCAGGGTTCACCTTCACATTCCGCAGTCCAGAGGAGGTGTTTCAGGAGTTCTTCGGGGGGCAGGATCCTTTCGCCACTTTCTTCGGTGAGTCTGCCGATATCATATGTGACACAGTCTGATCATCTGGTCCTCATGTTGGGATCCGATGCAATGACCAGACTTTTCTTTCAAAAAAGTTGAATACATTTCCGGGTTGTTGAAAATCAATAGTATTTGCTAGTCAACTAACACAGCTTGTTTTGTGAGCGTGCTAACAATGTAAAGTAGTGTTATAGTTAACTATGTAGCAGTGGGGATTACTCACCCAATCCATTTCATTGCAGCATTTTGGCTTGACTAGCGAGTTTGTGTTGTGATTCGTATTTCCATAGTTCTGTGTTTCAAAAGAAAAGTCGGAACATTTTGATTTGATTGGAAATTATTTCCAGCGGAGAAAAGCTTTAAACGGGATACTGTCATTTGCCTACCTTGCTATTACCAGGCAGTGACAGTCTATGGCTGCAAAAGGGCACGGTCGCCCCTAAGCTTTAGCAAATATATTGTGGTTTACTTAATACTGTTCAGCACTTGAGGTTACATTCAATGCATGACTTGTGCTATATTCATAGTTTGCACGTGTTGTCACGGCATAATGGGAACGCCCACCTGGCGGGCAAAACAAATCTTTCTTCCGCTGCCTGCCAGCTATTTTATCAGGTTTTTACCAAGTAATTAGTTGTTTGACAAAATGCTGGATAGTTGCTGTGCAATCGGGTGCACTAACCGACGAGGAGACGACCCTGGGTTGGGCTTCTACAGAATTCCGTCAGAAAAAGAAAACCCAGAGAGGAGAATATTGTGGATTTGTGCTATTAGACGTGCCTCAGTCCCTGGGGAGTCCCTTTACTCTATTATACTGAGCCAATTACCACTATTGCACTATGGTCATTGTTCATATTGTATTCCACCCCTGTACATTGTACCGCACATTTCAAATCTTTTATCTAGTATTTTTTGTATATATAGTTATTTTTAATCTTGTCGTATCATATTGTTATTTATTGGTTTTGTTTGCAATGCACCGTGGATGAGAGGGAAACACAATTTCAGCCCTCGGTATGTCTGTACATATATTGGATTGACAATAAAGCTGACTTTGACTTTGACTAATTATTCTATTTTTAGTCATTATCTTTGCATAATCGTTCTGACATGGTTTGTTTTTGTGGACGCTACCAGCTTGGAGTTGGTTGTGTCTGTCCTTTAGCTAGCTAGTTAACAATAGCATTATTGACCGTTTGTACTTTTGTACGCTTTCATCCTGGCGGCAGTGTGAGGGGAAGGATTCTCCACAAGATAGATGTAGACATCACTGAACTGGAGCTCTGGCAGCGACTTCGCTGTTTTTAGTGATTGAAATACTGCGGCGGGTGCTGTAGTTTGTTCACATATCTTTGTTTTCCTTCTTTTGAGAGGTGATCCAAATAATCATTGCTTGAAACAGGTGGGAAAATTACAGGTCGGTGCTGCAGTTCTACGGAGTTTCCACTATGTTTTGCCCGCCAGGGCTCTGCGCCAGTCACGTGACTGCAAACTATGAATAGGCTAAATAAAATTATGAAAGCGGCAAGTAGCAAGTGTGCGCATCAAAGGCATTAGGCACGTAACATCCATGCTGTATAAACACATGACAACTGTGCGTTATTTCCCGAACTTTGCCCGAACCCCCCCATTGAATTGCTCAATTTGAATTTAAAAAATGAATTTGAATCACATCATTTGAATTTGTATTGTTTAACTTGAATAACTGAATTGAAAAACTGAATCAAGTTAAACAATACAAATTCAACTTATGTGATTCATTTTTTTAAATTAAAGTATTCAAATTGAGCAATTCAAATTCAAATGTCAGTAATTCAAATTCAGTTTCTAGTGGCACAGATCTCTGCCCATAAACTACCATCACCTTATCACCTTATTACCTCATCCTACTTGTTTATATTATCACCCTACTCATTTACTTTATTCTATTATTGTTGATTTTGTATTCTGCTACTATTGTTGCTATTGCTGCTATTGTTGATTGTTAATTTAGTTGATTTTATATCCTGCTTTATTTTATTATTGCTTATTATTTATTATCTGCTGCAATGCCAATGTCTCAGAACCTGAACCTAATAATTTTACTCTGTACATTGGTGTAATAAAAGCAATTCTGATTCTGATTCTGTATATAAACACTCCCTTATATTGCTGCTCTATGTGTCTCACTCTCCTTCTGGTCTCACTGCCTTTCAGATGACTTCAACTTCGGAGGGATGCATGGCGGAATGCATAGTGGGATGCACAGTAGTTTCCATGGACACACAGGCACGTCCAGACTCGGCCCCAGCAGATTCTTCTCCTTCCCTTCAGCTGGAGGTAAAGTAGACCACGTTAATGCCAGGAGAATAACTAGCGCCGTAGAGATTAGATGAATCATTGACAACTACTAGACAGCTGTTTATTTGTGTATTCATCGAATCAGACAAAGGACAAGACGTTAAAGCTAGAGTGAGTGATGTGGAGTCAAGTAAACAGGTGTGTTGTCGTACCAAGAAAGCTCAGTTCAAGCGCTTAGCAACCCTTTGTCTTAAGCTATCGGAATGGAAATGGTGATTCACACTTTCAAATCGGGGGTCTTCATTTCATTGTTAACTTGTAGCCTATTGTTGTGTGTCTCTGAAAATGACAACTTTCTCCAGTGTGTCAATGTTTACATTGAGCAGTTCATGACTTTCATAGCTTATGACTAGGGTTGATCTTGATCTTGAAAGTTCTACTGACATGCATGCGTATACTTTAAGCTGTGTCCTTCTTAGTTTATGTAGGAGCTAAAGTATAAAAGTATACTGCATTCTGTGATAGCAATTTGAGAAAGAAAATAACAGTGATCGGTTTGAAGAAAAAAACTGTCTGAAAGCAAGACATTTGTCAGACTCGATTCCTCTGAGATAACTCTGTAATTCTCTTCGGGTGAGATGTTATTTTGCAAACAATTTACAGCAAGCTGTTTACATCCTCTTTTTAGCAGACGTTACTTTGTGACTGTTCTTTATGTGGTCGTCTGCTAATTAAGTCTGCAGTTCATTATGGACGTTGTGAGCAAAGCCAAGCACTCCCTGTGGCACTCAGGCAAATGATGAGATTCTAATCTTATTTAGAAATCATCAAAACTAAGCTGAGATGTTATAATAAGGAAAAAAAAAAATATTGATTCTGATTCTTCTAACCAGTTTTTCATGCGTTTCTTTATTTCACATCACACCAAAAAGTAAATGCTAGTATTTTAAACTTGTGATTAATCATGATTAACTTGATTATTATTATAAAATTTTTTGGGGGGACAGCACTACTTATATGTGATTGTGTTGTAACAACAACACAATGATGACACAGAAACACACTCAAATTACCATAATAACACAGTAATAACACGTGACACGTGACTAACACTGACAGATATTTATAGCTGACAGCTGTCAATCTAGAGGCGGAGTGGTTGGGGTGGGGTTAACCAGCTATTGTTACCGCCCATTACCTGGCTGTGTGAAGGTGTGAAAAAGAACCAAATCTTAGAACAGCTTTTTCTCAGGATTGTGATTTCAGCGGTAGCAACATTCAAATACTCATGTCGTCTTCAGTTACAATCTGTAGTTTAAGCACACGTAAAAAACAGAAAAATGCCTACTGGTTGCACTTTTCACTAGCAGCTGTCACATATTGTTTGTATTCACTGCTTAGAAGTAAACGTGGCCTGTCTTCATTCATCTTCTGTAGTGGATTTCACCTCCTTCTCGTCCTCCATCGGGGGGATGGATGGGATGGACAGCATGGGAGGAGGAATGGGCAACTTCAAATCTGTGTCCACCTCCACGCGCGTCGTCAACGGCAAACGCACCGCCACTAAGAAGTCAGTTCACTATCCTCTGATTGGCTCGTGAAGCTTCAGGGTATCTTGTTGTGGCACTTCTCACTTGAATGTGATGATATGATATGGAGGGTGGTACTTCTCCTTGACAGGATCAAAGAGAACGGCCAGGAGAGGACAGAGATAGAGGAAGATGGCGTCTTGAAGACAATCCTAATCAATGGTAAAACACGACATCCGCTTTGTACTGTTCTCTCTCCTCCCTTAGCCAGTTCAACTACCCAGCTCTTCCTCTCAGAACCTATAGCTGTGTGTACATTCAGATGTGAAGGAGGTGTGTGTGGTATGTGTGTGTTTGTGTGTGTATGCGCGCGTGTGTGTTTGTTTGTGTGTGTGTGTTGTTGTGTGTGCGTGCGTGCGTGCGTGCATGCGTGCGTGCGTGTGTATGTGTATGTGTGTGTGCGTGTGTGCGTGTGTGTGCGTGTGCGTGTGTGTGCGCTGCGCGCGTGTGTGCGTGTTTCTCCCAGGTGTGGAGGACGAGATGGCCCTGGCTCTGGAGATCAGCAAGAGAGAGCAGGTGCCCAGCCAGCCGTCGCCACGGCAACACCTCCAGCAGCCCAGCAGCACTCACCAGCCTGTGGCCGAGCCGCAGCCGCCGCCGCCATCGCAGCCCAGGTCCGCAACCCGGCGCTCCTTCAGCTCCGCCCCCTACTTCCACTACCCCCAGGCCGGCGTGGAGGAGGAGGAGGAGGACGAGGACCTGCAGATGGCGCTGGCCTACAGCCTGTCTGAGATGGAGGCCCAGCAGAGGGCCGCCGCCTCGGCCACCGCCGCGGACGTCATCTCAGGTGTGGCTGTGGGGGGTTTGGCGGGTGGTGGTGTGCTTTTGAAACAGAAAGGAGGCGGAGGAGGAGGAGGAAGAGGAGGAGGAGGAGGAGATCAGGTTGAGGGTGGTGGTGGAGGAGGTGTGCTTGAGGAGGGGGGGGGGAGCGAGGGGGGGGTCCCAGAGCAGCCCAGAGCACCCACGGAGGAGGGGTCACGGGGGGCCACCACGGCACACGGCAGGCCCTCTCCTCGGCCGAAGGACGGGGGGCCGGAGGGGGTCCGTCTGCTGGGGGAAAGGGGGGACGGACCGGAGGCTGCTGCTGCTGCTGCTAAAACTGTCAACCACCTCCCGGAGGACGGGGAAGACCCCGATGCCAAGACCAGTGGTAGTGTGAAAAAGAAAAAGAAGTGTGGGTGTGTGGTGTGCTAATTGTGTGTGTGTGTGTGTGTGTGCGCGTGCGTGTGTGTGTGTGCGAGCCCTGCATGCGTGTGTGTGGTCTCAACCACACCCTTGTCGGAATGGTACATAACGGTACATAACCCTGCTCCAGTTTTTTCCCCGCCGTGTCTGCCAGTTTTGCGGTTCGTGCCGCACCTTGGCTGTCATCCACGCTTGTCAGAGGGCATGTTGTGTTATTGGGTCGCTGCTGCCTCGTCCGTTTGCAGATGGCTAACCCCATTAGTTTTTTTTATGGGGGCTAACAAGCTCTAGCTCATTAATCCACATTTTCCCCTTTTTAGGACAGTATTTTCAAGGTTAGGATTAGGAGCATTACATGATCGTGTAATGTGCCAAATCAGTCTCTTATCCCTAAGGGGGATGAGAGCTGGAGAGTTCATAGAATCTCATTGACATTTTGGAGAACTTTATGTTTGTGTGACTTTCAAGGATCTATCCCGTCTAACCCCCCCCCGTCTTTCTTTACCGCTTGTTGTGTCCTGGTAGCTCTGCCTGTCTGAGGAGGCCTCCATAGACACTCTGCCTGTCTGTGTGTCTGTCTGCCTGTCTGTGTGTCCTGGTAGCTCTGCTGTCTGAGGAGGCCTCCATAGACACTCTGCCTGTCTGTGTGTCTGTCTGCCTGTCTGTGTGTCCTGGTAGCTCTGCTGTCTGAGGAGGCCTCCATAGACACTCTGCCTGTCTGTGTGTCTGTCTGCCTGTCTGTGTGTCCTGGTAGCTCTGCTGTCTGAGGAGGCCTCCATAGACACTCTGCCTGTCTGTGTGTCTGTCTGTCCTCCATAGACACTCTGCCTGTCTGTGTGTCTTGTCTGCTTGCCGGTTTGTGTATTTTGGAGCCTTTTCAAACACTCGTATGGAATGCGCCCCTGTAGACATAGACCATCTTTTCTCAAGGCTGAGGGAATTTTGTCTGAACCCTGAGATAATATTGTTCCCGCTTGGCTCCATTGAGAGCTTCATTTTCGTACGTAGCGAAATGGGATATTTATTGAATATTCTATGGGTTTCAAGCCTTTCTTGATGTCACGATTCGATCTATACTACCAGTCATTAAAGTCAGAGTGCTACATTATAGCATTGACAGGCTTCTAAAATCAGTTATGGAATCGCTGCAGTGAAAGCATACTTCTGTTTCTCTGTTTTTCTCTTAGGAATAGATTAGTCACAGACTTTAACAGCATTATAGATAAATTAAACACAGGCCATAACAGTGTTATAGTCAGATTAAACATAGGCCTTAACAGTGTTATAGTCAGATTAAACACACGCAGGCCTTAACAGCATTTTCTAGAAAAAGGACGATATGCAATCGGACGGTACAGTTTCAGCATATAAAGAATATATTACAATATAGAATGGAATGCGACTTTATTGTCCAGCCAAGGATGCCAATTTTCCTTTTTACAATCACAAAGTATCTATTTTAATAGTGTTATGATTGAATATTAATATAGCACATAATTACCAAAGTTATACAGAAAGATCATCTTGATTTGTGCCTTTATACGTGTGTGTTTGTGTGTGTGTGTGTGTGTGTGTCTGTGTGTTTGTGTGTGTGCGAGTGTGAATGTGACGTGAGTGCGAGTGTGCATGACGCATTGATTGTGTGTTTGCCATTCTAAATGTGCCAAGTCATAAAATGAAAACTAACTCACACTACCCACCACCATGGCCTTCTGTCTTGACATAACTGTCATTTTAATTGTTTTCAAATGTTCTAAAGGGAAAGTAACATAGATAGGAGTCTATTATAGAATTCCTGTGAGGAATAGTAAAGTAAAAGGCCTTATTTGTGTGTACAAGACTGATATCACCAGTTGAACAAAGCCCAAAGTGTTTCCTAGCCCGACACAGATACCCAGAATGTTAGCATCATCAACTGTTTGTTTTCTAATGTGAAATTATGGTTTTATGAAGAGTTTATTTTCCAAGTGAGATTGAAGTCAATGAAAGCTTTGAAATTCAATGTAGACTTTTGTCAAGTCAGACAACGAGAGCAATGTCGCCCAAGTGTTCCCTATCGACCCTCCTCTCGAGTGATTGTGTATCTAATGTGAATGTAGAGTGGAAAGAGGATGACATTTCAACATGTTACATCACTGTACTACACTACTTGCTTGTTTCTTTTACAACTTGTCAACAATTGCAAGAAGCAAAAATAAAATTCAACCAAAAGAACAGTCGGGTTATTTGAGGTTTTTGGAACAATGTGGCAGAAATTCTCTCAAATTGAAGAAAAAACAACAAAAACAACCGTATATATTGATATATATTCTTTTTAGCTTTTCTGGCTTCATTTGGTGATCAGTACATGGTGATCGGGGAACTGTAGCTAACATTAGCTGTTGCATTGCTTCTTACCATTGAATGGTTGCACTGTCCTACACCTTAATTGCAGCACGTCATTCTCTGGAAGCTTTCGTTCTAGTTCTTTTTCCCGTAGTGATTCATTCTGTTCCTTCTACTCACCCCTCTATTGGCAGGTTCACCCATCTCCTCCTCCTTTCGCATTCACAGTTGTCCTAGGTATGGCCAGCCTCCGTGCTAACGATGTCTGTGGAGCCTAGTCATTATCAACGCTTGAGTCACGCCAATGACATGTCGCTGTTTGCCGATGATGTTGTTTTCTTTTCAGCCATCTTTCTGTTGCGTCGTCCTTTTCCTAGTGCTCATCTGTTGTTGTCCTTCTGCTTGAGGCCCTGTCCACACCTATACGTTTTTTTGATAAACGTGGATTTTTATATTCGTTTTGGGGGGTTCGTCCAGACGCAAACAAATTTTTGCCCCCTGAAAACGAAGATTTTTAAAAACGCCTGCCAGAGTGAAGATTTTAAAAAACGCTGTATATTTTTGACGTATGGACGAGATAGACAGAGTTTTTTGTATTCGTCACGTCATCATGCGCGTAGATTTCTATGATCATGCGCACTGCAGCTGTTTGCTGTTCCCTCCAACGTCATATCCTGGCACCAGTAACTACTTTGTTTACAACAGGCAAGGTGTTCGAGGCTACACAAGCGAGGAAAATGCATGTGTACAAAGTGCTTCTAGTTCTTTCACTGTTAACTGGACTTTTAACCTGTTCACAGATAAATGCACAGTTAATGATCGAGAACATTGAGAGACAGAGGCGTCTGATTGAACAGCGGGGCTATGAGGTTAAAATTATATCGCCGACTACTGGTGTGGAATGCTCAATGACAGCGTTTATATTGCTTTTAAACATGCTGGTGTGGACGGTCATATTTTTATATACGAAAAACGTTTATCAAAAAAACGTATTGGTGTGGACATAGCCTGAGTTGATGATGTCATGTTGATTTCTTCTCCTGTGGTGTCCTCACCCGTCTCACTCTTCCTGCTTCCTGTTTCAGACTCAGACTTCCAGGCCTTCACTGGCTGACTGGCCCCTGCTGCTCTCCTCCCCCCCGCCCCCTCCTGAGGTAAAGCCCAGTCTGAGCCTCCAGCGCCTGCTCCACCTTCACTACTGTGGCACCCTCCCACCCTTTAGATCACCTCCACCCACCCCAGACCACCCCATTCTTGCCAACCCTAGACCACCTTTAAGGAATGAGACTTTAGTTTCCACCCACAATCATTGAAATCTGCCCACCCCAGTGTTTTCCAGATCACATTCCTGCTACCTATACCTTTCCTAGATCACCCCACACCTTCCTGTGTGTTGCCCTACAGTCTTTGTCTACCCCTCTAAAAGCCGCTTCGAGACTCTAGACTCCAGTCTAGAATGACATGGTTACCAATTGAGGGCTAGAGAAGAAGAACATTGAACATTCATTTGAATAGGATTACTTAACCTAAACATTTTGAAATTGCTGTGGGTCTGCAGTGAAACAGTTGTTCTCCTGGGTTTGATTGTGTTTTTAAGATGACAGTTTAGCCGTAACTGTACTGTACATCTCAAGCCTTTTGCTGTCCATACACTCTTAGAAAAAAGGGTTCCAAAAATGGTTGTAGGGAGCACCTTTTTGGCCGGC